>NC_065537.1:3959181-4262514 GCF_932294415.1 Quercus robur
AAGAACAGTAAATGATAATAAAGTGAATTCATGACTAATATATGTTTAGAAATTAGAATACAAAACAAAGAATAAGATCTAAAACAGTAAATAAAAGATAACTAGATAAATGTTCAAGATCAAAACCAAAAAGAAGTAAAAAAATAAGTGTCACTCTCGTGTCCTGCCATGTCTCGCAATTTTTCAAATAAAAAATAAAGGACAAAGCTAAGACACGAGTGTAAAAAGTGTCCTAAGTGTGTGCCATGTCCAACACGAGTATGACACGGGTACAACACCCAAAATGAAGTATTCATGCTTTGTAGCCGGCCACAAAACTAATATTCCAATGACATCTTGACATGTAGCCCTTTTTTAATAAAATTTTTTGGGTGCTCATATGTTTCTTTTCTCATCAATTTTGGTTGGTTTTTTTTTTTTTTTTCCTTTTCTTTTTAATAAAAAAATTGGGTTAATTTCTTGTGCTCTTTATTTTATTTATTTATTTTTTTAATGAAGTGTCTATCTATACACAATTTTTTTTAAAGTATAATGATTTACTTTTTATTTTAGTTAATAGGGACATGATGGTAAATTTATACAGACTCTATTTCCAATCTTCTCATTTTTCTTCTCAACCAAATAAAAAAGTTTTTTATCTCTCTACTTTTTCACCCTCCTAACTAAACACAAATAAGAGAAACTAAAATATTTTTTATCTTCCTACTTTTTCATCCTCCCAACAAAATGGACCCTTAGATTAGGCGGTTATGCTTTGTTGTATGTATAAATAGCAGTGTCAATGTATTTATCATGTATGCTCTCATTTTTTTGTTAATTAATAAGATCGAGCAATTCTATTTTGTTCCTCTTGAGTGAGAGAGAGAGAAATTTGTTAGAAACCAATCTTGTAGGCTACATAAAACTCCGTCCAATTTGTGCAGAATCCCCATACCTCTGCTTCTTGAATCCATTTCTACACCTCTTCTTCCATGTGATAAGAGGACGGCTTGAAATGTGGTAAAGTGTTGTCAAGAGTAAAGAATTCAGACTTTGAGAAGACATGTAAAAGGATCTCAACCTTTGATTTTGGTAAATCCATGGAACTTTGATGCAACGCAACAGATTTGGTCATCCCAAGATCAATGGATTTGATATCACTTGTTAAGAAATCAGTGGTTCCTAATAGGGATGCATGGAAATCGTTAGGAAATCAGTGGTTCCTAATAAGGGGAGCTGGAAACTTTTATCAAATAGGTTCACGAGGAGACAAATGTGTCATAGAGGAAGAAATATGATCACAAATAGTAGTCAATTTATTTTATACAATCAAACTCAGAAATTTCCTTCTTGTTTTATTCCAAAATTTTCCATTTGACACCACTATAATGAACACGCATTTAAAATCATCAAGCTAGGGGGGAATACAACTAAAACAAAAGAAAGGAGTTGGGCATGATGCCATGACCCCCATCTTGGATGAAACTTTATGAATATTTCCTATAAACGCTATAATGTTTGACTTTAGAAACCAGCATTAAAAGAATTTTCAATTCCTACAAAATAGAAAATATCACAAGAAATATATGAATGTTTTGGGGGCTAGGGGGTGCAGAATAACCAACCTCTACTGGATTTCCAGGAGCACAACCTGTTTCAATCATGGTCTCTATCTCAGCATACCCATCAAGTTGCCTTTCTTGTTTCTTGTAGTAATCATTAACTTTGCATTGTTTGCATACTGCCAAAGAGTACAACTTTCACATCACATTCATCACTAATAATGGACGAGGGGAATGAAAGCATCCAAAGTCATCAACTATTCATGTTTCATTTTCCAAAAGAACTAAACATCAGGTATATTAAAGAATAAGAAAACATTGATACATTATAACATATTTGTGCGTATCTCACACATTTGTACCTAGATCCGAAAAGTACACGTGACGTGTCGGACACGATTACGTAGCCAATTTTGTTGTATACGTGCATCATATTACATACATAAGGATTGTGAAGAGGGCTTACTTGGGGTACGAAGAAGGCGGCACAGAGTGCAGGAGCCACTATGAAGTACTCTTCCAGTCGATGCAGGGAAGTACTCTTCCAGATTTATCCTCCATGACTTAGCCGACACTTCTGGTGGCAATAGAGGGTCCGATTCGCTGTTCATGTTTCCCTCTCCCTCACTCCCTCGTTCTCTAGTTCTCTCTCTCACACACACAAAACGAAGAGAAAAGAAAAAACGGACTGCTGGGGCTGTTTGTTCTATGTTGTGCTTATGGGTGTGTTTGCTACTACTACTCTTCTAGTGAAACTGAGAAACGCGATAAAGGAAACTAATAAGTGGTGAAGGTTTGAGTTTCTCCTTACAAACGCGGTGAACGAAAATTGAGAAAAGACCAAGAAAATAGACAACATGAAGCTTCGTTGCAATCTCCAAGGCACACGGAAACGCACACGGAAACGAGTAAACATAGGTCCGTTTGGATTGAGCTTATTGTTGCTGAAACTGAAAACTGAAAACACTGTAGCAAAATAATTTTTAAATGTGTGAAAAGTACCGTGGGACCCATTTTTAATATTTTTTAGTACGTAAACAGTGACAAACAGTGTTGCTACAGTATTTATTGTCCCTGGAACACGTGAAGTGAGGAAAAAAAAAAAAAAAAAAGGAAAAACCCAGCTTGGATTCAGCGGAAAACGCTGAATCCAAACGGCCTCATAGGAGCATTCACAGCAGTGCTCTTTTTAGAGCCCCAAACAACAAAACATAAGCTACATTAAATATTGTTAAAATTTTAACAAACTTGTTACAGTAAACTGTCATCTTGACAGTCTACTGACTACTGTAGCAACACAGACGGCAGTCTACTCTTAAGGGAAAATTGAATACTTAAAAGTCCGTGATTGGTTGGAGTATTATTGTTTGGCTATTATAAACTCGTTTGGTATGTATGTTTAAATAACAGTTTTTAATTTTTTAAAAATACGTGCAAGTGAAAAAATATATGAAAATACATATAATGTTGTTTAAAAATTGAAAACATACGTTTAAAATGGTGTACCAACAGAGCCATAATTTTCTATTTCTCTAATTGAATACTAAAGTCCATGAATACTAAATTGCCGTCTCATAATTTTCTATTTCTCTTTTAACTCATTCCCAATTTGTTTGGCTAAAAAATTGGTTTTTGACTTCATCACCAAAACTCAATTTTTAACTCCAACATATAGAGCTCACAAATCAAATTGTGTTAGAAGCCTCATAACTGATTATCCTTTCCTTACCAGCGCAAACTCTCTCTCCCCCACTACTCTAACCCCCAAATTTTGTGTTGCATACATCGCTTTATATACAAAGATTGAAATCGGTTTTTATTTCACAATTGATTTCCTTACCAATTGGTCTGGAGAACTACTATCCAATGTCCATTGTGATCATGAATTAAGCACCCCACTACTTGTTGACTCTGGATTTCTTAAGGAAGAATCATAAATAATTAAAAATACTAATCTCAAATTTGCGCAATGCATGAAAAATTTGACAATTTTTTAACTAAAAAATGAAAATAATAAATGAGACTTAAAAGGGTTACTCTTGAACCCTTCTTAAAATGAAGTGATTATTTTCTAACAAAGTAGTTAATACAATACATTAGATTTTCTAAATTAAGTTATATATATATATATATATATTATTTGAAAGTGATTTAAATTTTGTAAGTTTTTTTTTTTTTTTTTTTAAGAAAACATAATGAATTTTACATTCAATTATAATATAAGGAGAGATATTTTATAAATGATGTAACGTGTAGTTGTAATTTTTTATAGTATTTCTTACAAACGACTCATCCTCTATATTGAATGACCTAAAAATGAAGTAGATATTAATATCATAAGAAAAATATAATTTTATCAGAACCTACTAACATTAGTTGAAAATGTGAAATAATTGTCAATAAAGTACATCTCTTTCTACAAAAACTTCTCCTCCTAAAGCAAATTTCTTAAGTAGACAGAACGGATGAAAATGGATCGAAATTTTATGCTAATGTAGCTTAATAAGAATGAAATAATAATAAGATTATATAAATAAGCATTCAACTTTTTTTGCTGTAAATGTATTATATTAAGTATATACTTGTACTTTGAATAAGTGATAAAATAATACAGCACACTCTTGTCGCGATGGTCATTCTATAAGTATAAGTGCTTGTGGGGTGTAAGGGGGTAATAACAGAGGTTCAAGTCTTTAGGAGGGAGTTTCACACACATATACACTTAGATTAAATTAGAGTTGAATTTTAAAATATATAATAAAAAAATATATAGTTTTAAAAACAGTAAATAGAAGCTTAAAAAAAAAAAAAAAATAGCATTTGAACTAGTCTCAAACATACATGTTGTGAGCCCTCTTGATAAAATATATAAAATATGAATCATAGGATTATTTTATATAATAAAAATAATGTTGATGTGGCATGAATTTTCCATTAAAATTATGTTAGGTGAACTAAAAAAAAAAATCTAAATTATTTTCAGAATCGCAATCATATAATTATAAAAGACAAAGTTTTCTGAAATTGTACAGAAAAGCCCTGGACAAAGGGACTGTAAAGTGTAAACTCAATTCCCAATTTCCCATATTCAAAAGCAATTAAGAGGATGTTATTGTCGGATTGGACCAATTTATTAGTTGTGTTTCTTACGAGGCCCCACTTTAGAACCTGTTCATAGACACGCTATACTCATGGCCAATCCAACTTTTTGCATAATTTATATGGTATTTCATTGTCACAAGGATGTGAATTGAAATCCATCTTATGCTGTCGTGCACGGTATTGCGGGTTAAACTTATTGAATCAACCCAATTAAGCTTTTGCGATTCCTTTTGGAATTTTCTGGAGCTTTTGATGGAATGTAGGAGTTTCGTTGTTTGCTTTTATTAATTTATCTATCCCAGTCAAACTCAGATTTTAAGATTTGTTGCAAGAATCCTCGTGCTTACTGGACATTTTTTAATTTGTTTGTTTGGGGGGGGGGGGGGGGGGGGGTGGGGGGGGGGGGGGGTTTGGGGAAATAATCATGTGTCTAAAGTTGGTGTCATAATTGCTTGAGCATTGAAGAATACTGTAGAGAGGGAAAATTTCCGACCTATCACAAGCTGACACGTCACATTATCAAGTCCACAAAATACAGCCGATTACAGAACACCATGTATTGCTACTAGGTTTTGCTATCACTATTCAAAAGCCAATGGAAATTCGCCAAGTGTCATGCAAAAACCAATCACACATCAGCGCACGTGTAAGTGATAACACAAACAGTTTCGCACGTGTAAACGATGACACAAGCAATCTCGCACGTGTAAGCGATGACTTAAGCGGACCAATCAGGCTGTGACATGTGTCACCAATCAAGCTCCGTCACGTGTCACTCACTTATCCCTAAACTCCTATAAATAGAAGCCTTCCTGAGACATTCAAGAGGACCAGGATTCAGAAGTGAAAAAGCTCTACTGGAATCAAGCCCTGAAGCCTCCAGGAACTTCAAGAACTTCAACTCCAAAATCGGAGAACATTCGAAGTAGAATCATCCAAACCATCTGCCTAGATCCAAAAGTTTGCGGAAATCAAGCTCAAAGGTCTGAAAACATCATCAAATCACAAATTAGTGAAACTCTACGGATTCAAGCCTCTAAAGCCCCGAAGAACTTCCGCTACAAACCTTCAAATACAAAGAACATTCGAAAAGGAATTATTCAAATCATCTTCTTAGATCTCAAAGTTCACTGGAATCAAGCTCAAAAGTCTCCAGAAACCTCAAACAATCACAAATCAGTGAAGCTCCACGGATTCAAGCCTCTAAAGCCCTGGAGAACTTCCACCACAAACCTTCGAAGACGAAGAACACACGAAGAACGTGAAGAACAAAGGATTTCCAACAAGCTTATAGCCAGAGATTCATTGTAATTGTTTCAAAGATCTTCGATCCATTCTTCGGCCAAATTGAAGTATATTCGGTGTTCGAATCAAAATCACATTACCACAAATCCAATCAACCAAGTCTTTTAAGGAGATCAAATCAGAGGATAACTCTTTTGTAATTACAGAGAATTGTACCACACAATCATCAATATAAATTCACATTTGTGAAACTATTTCACTTGTTTGACTTTATTTCGAAACGAGAAATTTAGTCGCTTACAAATTCTTCTTGTAACAAAGTTTTACCTAGAAAATTTTTTCCATATGTACGTGTCAAACAATGCATGCTAGTTAAGACGACACTCAGGTGACCTTTCTCTTCAAAAGATTTTTATATTATTATGTTAGTCCAAATGATGGAGCTAAATGCATAAAATGTCAAGGTCTCTAGGGTGCGCCACATGGTAAAATTTGGATTCAGAAACTTGAAAAGTAGATGCTTCAGTTTCAAATGAAAGCAAGCTTCCTATCTTTTATCTCAAAAAAAAAAAAAAAAAAAAAAAAAAAAAAAAAAAAAAAAAAAATTCAAAGCAACCTATCTCTGGTTAAAGTAGGATAAAGGTTGAAGGATTAGACCATTTACATTTCCTTCAAATTAGGAAAATATAATTGCACAGAACATGGAATAAAATTAGATCCAAGCATATCCTGAAGTAAATTGATGAATAATTTTGGTTCTCTGTTGGTATTTCTGGACGTGTTTTTGGTTGATTAGCGATCAAAGATTGACTGGTTACTTGGGATGGCTAAGCTGCTTTAGCGGGGGTACATGGTGAATACTTTCGTAGCAAAAAATAAAAAAAATAAAAATTAGTGAATACTTTTTTATTTTATAGGAAGACATAACTTATATTAAATCAACTAATGGCCTGTTTGGAAGTTTAAAAAAAAAAAAAGGAGAGTAGAGTAGAGGAAGGAAGAGTAATTCAATTACCTTATTTGGAAGTTTTTTAAGGGAGGAGTTTGGAGGGGTCTGGAGGTGTTTTAACCACCTCTAACCCCTCATTTTTAATTCTCTCAAATTGGAGAGATTTGGAGGAAGAGTAGAGTAAATAAATTATTGACTAGATAAATTTTCCAATTTATCCTTTCTAAATTAATAATAGACTAATGTTGCAAGTCCATTTTCAAATAAGGGTAAATTTTTCTATTTTAATCATTTATTCTCCTCTCCATCCTAATTTTTAAAACATCCAAACAAGGAGAATGGTTAATTACTCTCTTTCCCCTTACTAATTTTAAAAACATCCAAACAAGGTGGAGGGGAACCATTCCCCTCTACTCTCCTCCCCACTACTTTTCTCCCCTCTGCTCAAGAAAGTACATCATTTAAGAAATGTGCTCTAAGAAACAAGAGCTCTGCTCAATCCAAGAAACATAATGCTTAATGTCTTGAGCATGCTTTGTCAACTAGTGAGCTAGTTGATTACCGTTCCTACGGACATGTGATACTTCAAACCTACGAAGCCCTTAAGATAAACAAAAGATACCATATACAACTGAAACATAATGCTTAAATGCCTAAAGCTCTAGGCGGAATTAGCGAATACATTGTTTAGGATAATAGGTGTGAAGTTACTCCACTCGGTCGGTCGCTAGGTATTATATTACTGTTCTATAGTAAGTTCATGACGACCAATGCAAAGTTCCAAAATAACCCAAGTTCAGTATTTTGCTATTTTCATCTTTATTCATTAATTCCCCACATTTTTTTAGTTCCATATTTTTTTTAAATCGAAAATTTTGGTATCAAATACCCATCATAACCATTGTAAGGTAAGGATTATAAGGTACAAAATTGAAATCAAATAAATAAATAGAGTGAGTAGGCGTTTCTGTACGATCAATCATCAATGTATTATAATCAGAAGGTTACATCATTTGTAAAGAAATGGGATGGATGGATCGTGATAAAACATAAAAGAATAAAATAGAAAGGATTAGAGGAAAGGAATAAGTTAAAGTTATCAAAGTTGATATCTTCGAACTTATAAAGAAATTTCCTAAATTTCCTACCAATAAAGCAAATTCCACGTAGAATACTGAAAGTTCAATTAGCGTATAAAACACTATGAACGTTTAGACCCCTAATTAACAAATTATCAATTCAGATTTAATATCAAATAATTAATGTGCGGAATATAAACATAAACTTAATACAAAATTGATAAATAATCTAAACCAAATAAAATCACATCCACAACAGAAATTAAATGGCAAAGATTAAGGGAAGAAAAATGCAAACACAAGGATAACACAACGATGTGTTATTGAAGAGGAAATCGAAGCTCTTGGCGTAAAACCTCTCCGCCGCCCTTCAAGCGATAAATAATCCACTAAAGAATGTAGTTGGGATACATGAACAGCAGAAGACCCTCCAAGCCTAATCTGCCCAGTGTACCTAAACCCTCCAAGCTCCTACTCCAACGAGGTTGCGCCGAACTTTTATCTTCTTTAACTTTTCTGCTATAAACCATAGCATCAACCAATATGAAATTGGTCCCTTCCTAACTACTTCCCAAAGCACCAAATGACTTTCTCACAGATACGAGTATGGTGAGAAAATGTTTTGGTAATGTACCTCTCAAGAATGTAACAATAGAGAGGAAAAGGGTAGAGGAATTTGAAGAGTCTCTATGTGAAGATTGGGGATGAGTCAATCTTATTTTTCTCTAGGGTTTCTCTCTCAAAATTCTCTCTGGAAGCTCTATACATTTCGTGGATATAAGGGTTTATATATAGTGGGATAAGAAAGGAATGCGAAGAGTCAATTTTTCCCAAACAGAGTAGTCTAACGACTTGGCCTCACGACTGGACTGAGTCGCGAGTTCAAGCCGCAAGCTAACGGCCTGGCCAGCCTCGGACTTTTGTCCTGTAGTGCAACAGCTGGCATGACTCTTCAACTCCCCTACATGCTTCACACATGTGCTAACTTTGACAGCTTGTCAATTGCGAGTCACCTGCGAGTTCTAGCCGCAAGTCTCTGCATCCTTGTACAATCTCGAGCATTTCTTTACACTCTCTCACTCACTACCCTTACATGATTCCTACCTAAATACAGGGTTACGAATTGCTAGAATACAAACAAATTTGGCACGAAATAAAGCCAATAAGATGATTGATAAAATTCAACCTTACAATCTCCTCCTTTGACTATTCCGTGACAAAACCTTAAAACAAACTCTAGACTTAATATGTGAATTGGGAACAGTTGAACAAAACTTACTCACACCTAACTCTAGAATCTGATAAGCTCTTGAATCATATGAACAAGAATCTCCTAAAATATAACAACACAGTATCATCATTGTATGCAGAAAAACTTGTAATTGCATATGAGACAAGCACAATGCAATCAAGCAAAATGGAATGAGAAATAAACCATGACTTGACCAAATAGACAATCATTATAAAATAGTGACCACAATGCTCATTCATACTTGGAATGAACATCTGGACATATAAGCCAATAAGCTCAATGCGAGTCACTTGTATGCCCAACACTCAACCAATACACAATACATAAAGTATATACATCTAGGAATAAAATCCTATAAGGGCACAAGAGTGAGAATACTTAAAGAAAATATATAACATTTAGCTAGAAGTATTAGACAACATAACATAAAGGCTGCATAAGTATGGTACAAACCATAAAAGCCTACAAACATATAGAAACAAATCCTAAAAGTTTACAAAAGCAACATGGGTACAAACCAAAAAATACTGAATCTAACTTAAACAATATAAACTAAAAGTGTTTAAAGTTTCTCTCCTTCAAAATGATGAGAAGCTGTGACGCACTTAAAACATATATACTTGTAACCTGAAACACTTGCACAAAATACATTAGACTTTCAAGGTAAAGCAAGTAATAAAATGACAAGTATAATATAACAAGTAAATTGTGATCAAGTAAACATGATGTGAAACATGTAAGCAACTTGATCATACACCAAAGTAGTTATATAGAAATGACTACAATGATCACATAGCAAAGCAAATGATCATCCGAACATGCATTCAATGAAGTACAATAGCATAAAGAAGTATACATGTCCAATACACAAACACGATGCAATACAAGAAAACAAATATATAAGAGAAACAAACAAAACAAAGTTTTCTTATTAACTCAATGTCTTCTCTCCCTTGGTATATGTATCTCCCCTATGGAATATCTCTCCCCCTACAAATGTGTATGAGAAATAGAATTTCTCCCTCTAAAGATGTGCACAAGAGTCATATAGAAATGACAAAACACTCCGGTATACTCTCTAGAGTATACTCTCCCCCTTTTTGTCAGGAATAGACAAAGGGTCAAGGAGAAACGAGGGTAAGAGATGAAGGTATGAACAATGATAATGATGTATGAAGGGTGCGAGATGAATAAGAAAATGAAGTTCAAACCTAAGACAAAGTAAAATGCTACAAAGTATAAGGTAAACACGACAAGCTAGGATGAAGAAGCAAGGTATAGACCAATGCATGACAAGGGTAGCAAATGTGTGTGCAAGAGGTGGCTATGTGCAATGCATGACTAATGCATGGAAAATGCACATGTGGGGAAAGGTGTGTTAAACACACAAACAATGAACCAAACATGTTCCTAATGAGGAAACATGAGAAACTCTAAAATTTGGTACTCATTGGAGTCCAAACAAGCGAGAAAATGCCTAAAAGACATTTTATCAAACACCCAGCATGCACACTATGAACAACAATATGAAACAATGCATAAACATCATAAAATCCACCCTTAATACATGTTCTTTTTGCCACAAGGGGCCAACATCCAATGCAAATCAATAAAAGAAACCAATCCCATGAAAAAATTTTGACAAAAATTAAGTTTTCCCAACCCCAATGATAAAAATCTCAACCAAGAGTACAAAACTCTCCAAAACATAATTTAAGGATCAAAATTAATGAAAAGAGTTTATGATTACCTTAGAGATGTTAATAGAATGAAAAACCATTCAAATTGATTGAGTTTTGATGTAAAAATATTGAAAGAGGGGTTTAAAAGAGGATGGGAGAGGTTTAAAACAGGTTTCCCATGAAAAAACTCTTTAAAAAGCTGATTCTGGGCGTTTTGCGACTAACGAGTCACGAATGAGTCGCCAAGACATTTTGTGTAAACTCGCAACTTGAACTCGCGACTTACAAGTCACCAAAACGAGTAGCCAAAACTTGCAGCTTGTTGGCTACTCGCGCAAGTAGCCAGAATGAGTAGCTAAAAATTCTGACACTTGTATTTTAACACAAAACATGTTTAAACAATGAAAAACAAAGTAAGCACTAAACATGAACACAAAGAGTGATAAAAATCACTTCCAAAAACATATAAAATGATCAAAAATCTTTTTGGATTAATTCATATATGATTGAGGACACACACATCACATTTAGACAAGTACAATTTAATAAATGAATAAGACATTCATTGAACATTAGGCATACGTGTTGTGTGTGTATCAAATATGGAATAGTTTTTAGTCTAGAGTGAAACTTCAATGATCAATTCAATCAAGTCATACACAACTAGTACTAAGTCAAGTGGTCTATCTCAATTATAGAAATAAACATATATGACCTCTCACAAGAAAATGATTACATACGATGAAGCTTTTCATTTGGCTTATTTACAATTCATAATATTTGATCATTTTGAATCAATAAATCTCATTTTTAGATCGATGCTTGAAATTTATGATATTTCAATTTGATGAACAAGGACATCATACATTTTCATATAAGTCGTTTTTCCTTTTTCCTAGTCAAATATTAGTATGTGCGACGGTTTTTGCAACTCATTATCTCTTTTCATTTTGAGATTTACATTTGTTGAACTCTTTAAGCAAAACTAATAAAAAGTGTAGGAAGATATATAGGCACAAGTCTATGCAAGTATCAAAACTATTGACCAATCATTCATGATAAGCTTGAAGATCGATTTACAACAATCATACATAGATTTCAAGATTTTTCCCACAAAGAAATAAGTGCATAAAAAACAAGCTAAGCTCATAAATACATAAAACCATTTGTACGAAGGTACAAAACAAAACTCACATGTGATATGTGTTCAAACATATGCAATCAAACTTTTTTAATTTTTCACTTTTTATGTGGTTTTGGATTTTTACTCACATAAAACTAAAACAAAAATATAAGATAAAATACAAAAACAATCAAAACAATGAATATAAAGAGACGCATGATGCACAAATGCATGACAATGAAGCATCTAATGCATGAAGGATCCTACAAAGATCGAAAGAATTAGATCAAGGACTAAAAGAACAAAAACTCAACTATAGGAACCCTTCCTCATCCAAACACAATGATTTTTTGGAATGAGTGTCTTATGAGAAGTGAGACGAGAGTTGGAAGAATGAGAACTGGAGATACACATAGACAAGGAGTTAAAAGCATTAAACACTTTATTTAACAACATGCTATTTTCACTTAAATTCGGTTTACCCTTTTTAGCATAGCTTCCAAGAAGCTTAAGTTTCTCTTTTCTTTTAATTCTTTTAAAAACATGAAACTTAGAGCATTGAGGTCTTAGATGACCAAAGGTACCACAATGATGACAAACAATGTGTTTAGGTCTACTAGGCTTTTTGGAAAGGGATCTAGCAACATGGTTTTGTTCCCTCTTCAACTTATGACATTGAGATCTTATATAACCAATCACACCACAATGGTGGCAAGTGGAAACAAACTTAAATACATCCAAAACCTTAGGTTGAGACCTAAACAGATGATTTGACTTAACAACCTTTTTCTCCACCTTTTGATTTCTTTTATGTGGAGGAATATACATCGATTTATCCTTTGAAGTAGAACACACAATAGGCGTAAAATCGGGTACCATAACAAGATTGCAACAAATATTTTCATCATTTTTAACAATAGGTTCAACAATCAAACACTTGGCATGCATCTTAAGAGATTCATTTTTACATTTTAACTCATCAACAAATTTGTTAGACAAAACAAGTTTAGCATTTAAGTCCATATTCAAACATTCAAACTCTTTCAGCTTTTTAATAGAATTTTCAACAAGTTTCTTATATTTTTCAACTAATTTGTTGGATTCATTGAGCTTAGCAATAAAATTATCATTTTCACAAAATAACTTGCTCAAATCCTTATTAAACTTCTTAGTCTTTTTCTTCAAGAGTTTAATGTTAGGAATATCAACAATATCCAAAGATTCTTGTAACATAGCATCACAATCATAAGGATTATCACTCATAGAGGCATTTTCACAAACACATGACATGTTACATTCATCATTAACCAAATCATACAAATAAAAAGGAATACAAAGCACTATCCATGGCAAATAAACACAAGGGGTCAAGGATCACACTTAGGTATTTAAATCACAACAAGTGTACCCGCTCTGATACCGAAGTTCAATTAGCGTATAAAACACTATGAACCTTTAGACCCCCAATTAACAAATTATCAATTCAAGCTTAATATCAAACAATTAATGTGTGGAATATAAACATAAACTTAATACAGAATTGATAAACAATCTAAACTAAATAAAATCACATCCATAACAGAAATTAAATGGCAAAGATTAAGGGAAAAGAAATGCAAATACAAGGACAACACAACAATGTGTTATCGAAGAGGAAACCAAAGCCCTCGCCGTAGAACCTCTTCGCCACCCTTCAAGTAGTAAATAATCCACTAAAGAATGTAATTGGGATACATGAACAGTAGAAAACCCTCTAAGCCTAATCTACCTAGTGTACCTAAGCCCTCCAAGCTCCTACTCTAACGAGGTTGTGCCGAACCTTTGTCTTCTTTAACTTACCGAATTCCTCTATAAACCATACATCAACCAATATGAAATTGGTCTCTTCCTAACTGCTTCCCAAAGCACCAAATGGCCTTCTCACAGATATGGGTATGGTGAGAAAAGGTTTTGGTAATGTACCTCTCAAGGATGTAACAATGGAAAGGAAGAGAGTAGAGGAATTTGAAGAGTCTCTATGTAAAGATTGGGGATGAGTTAATCTTGTTTTTCTATAGGGTTTCTCTCTCAAAATTCTCTCTAGAAGCTCTCTATATTTCGTGGGTATAAGGGTCTATATATAGTAGGGTGAGAAATGAATGTGAAGAGTCAGTTTTTCCCAAACAGGGTGGTTTGGTGACTTGGCCTCGCAACTAGACTAACCCGTTAGTTCAAGCTGCGAGCTAACGGCCTGGCCAGCCTGGGACTTTTGTCTTGTAGTGCAATAGCTGGCATGACTCTTCAGCTCCCCTGCATGCATCACACGTGTGCCAACTTCGGCGGCTTACCAATCGTGAGTCACCCGTAAGTTCCAATCACGAGTCTCTGCATCCTTGCACAATCTTGAGCATTTTTTCACACTCTCTCACTCACTACCCGTACATGATTCCCACCTAAATACAGGGTTACTAATTGCTAAAATACAAGTAAATTTGGTACAGAATAAAGCTAGTAAGATGGTTGATAAAATTCAACCTTACAAATACATCAAAAAGTGTTAGGTTCTAAAGACTTAAGAACTTATGTATTTAGAACTCTAATGTGTATTGCTGGCAAACCATGATCAAAACAAGTTGTTTAGTCTTGTTTAGACTTGCTCAAAGTTGTGTCATTTATGTAAAGCTGGATTCAAGCTGATGCAGAATTAAAAGTGCATTTAGCTTGGCTCGATCGATCGAAGTTTAGGCTTGATCAATCGAAAATCATGTAGACTGCGTTTTCTACAAATTCCAACTCAGCCCTAGTTCATTTAAAATGTTTTGTGTTTTTGCCCTAGGTATATAAAGCAAACCCTAACCATGTTTTAGTATTGCTTATATTGCTGTTTGTGTAAATCTCTTATGAGATCTGTGAGGAGCTTTACTTCACACAAGTTTAGGATTATCAAGAAGGAGATTTTTCAAGAACTTGATGATCATTCAGTTATTGCCATAGAAGCTTAAAGAAACACAAGCGGGTGTGCTTGTACTTGCTGGAGAATCCAAGAAAGAAGGAGTCTGTGGTCTCAAAACTTGCACGTGGTCATGTCAGTAAGTTTCTACTGGTGGGTGGCAATAGGATTTTAGCAGTCTAAGTCCTATTGTAAAACTTCGATTCTTTCATAGTGGATTCAAGTTTACCTTGAGGATAGCTAGGTTAAATCCTCCCCAGGTTTTTATCGGTATGGTTTCTTGGGTCATCATATCATTGTGTTATTTATCTTTCCACTGCTTTGCATGATATGATTGTTTAATTGTAATAACCTAGATCTAGAATTTGGACTAAGTAATAACTTGGCTAATTAACTAGGTTAATCCAATTGTATTTTAAGGGGTCTAAAAACTCACAAAAAAGTTAGGTGTGTAAACTATTTATTCATATATTCCAGCATATTTAACATAGTATATCAAAACTAATGTTTAATATAGTATCAGAGCCAAATTTTGTTCTTGGCCTCTAAAGTCGCAGCCTCCAACTTTAGATCTATACTCAACGCTTGTTAAACTCTACCAAATCCAACAAGATTCCAACCATATCTACTGCTGCCTTCACGCCTCCACAAATCCTCCCACACAGCCACCAGTCACTACCTCTCCGCCGATAAAGTCCCTCAATCGTCGTAAATCACCCTCACAACCAAAAAATTCGGCCTCTTTACAACATCTCACGTGCCCCCACACTCCTCCAGAGGTTTGGGATGTGCCACCGCAGGATTCATGTGCTTCCACGGGCCTTCAACTGCCTTCACACGCTTCCATGCGCCAATCCTTCATGCTCACGCACATTTCTGGATCAATGCCATCATTATGACGTCATCTATGCCACATCATCTGCACCATGCAAGCCTCACCATGTCAGCTCTACATCATCCATCCGGGAAATTGTTTAATCCTTTTGGAAGTAGCAAGTAAGCTTCTTGTTTTGACCACTGGAACTTTAGTTGACGGAAAAGATATTCCCCATTTGAAAAATGGAATTAGGAATTTTGGCTTGGTGGTGAGGACTTTACTGGGCATTTAGGTTACATTGGACCCACCTGATGATGAATAGTGAGCATTTGGACCTCATCTGTAATGGTGATGGGGATCTTTCAACTTTTGGATAACATGTAATACTAAAATCTTGGTAAAGATATTTGGAGTTAAAGACCATTTTCAAGCTTGTTTTTAACTCTCTAGAACCTCTTCAATATGTCACAAGTTGTTACTTGGTCTGACATATGTTAGAAGAGTGGTGTTTATTACACAGACACTTTCTCTCAAACTTGTCTCTCAAGTTCCAAAGTTAATAGGAAAATCTATATGGCAGTTTGAAATCATGACTTCAATTTATTTCGTGCATGTCTAAGTTTGAATGAAAGAGTGTGTGTAATAGTATTTACCCACATATGTCTCTAAAATTTTAAAGTTAATAAAAAAATCTATATGGCCCCCTGTGGGGTTAGTTGAGCTAGTTAGGCCCTAAAAAGTATCCAGAGATCATCAAGCCCTAATAATTTGTCTTTAACAAAGTTTGGCAATAAACTTAGTGGTTATCATTTTTCTATAAAAAAGAAAGAAAAAAAATTAGTTGTTGCCTATACTAGACAAATCTACTTTTGGTTACATTTCCTTCTTATAAACTCTATGTTTGCAAAATTTCCAAAAAATCAAAAACTAATAGCTATGTAATCAATTAAATGTTTAAATTTCAAATCTTTATAGTAAAAATTATGAACAAAAAATAAGTTTATAGATCAAATAGTAAATAACATTCAATCGACATGAAATTTAACCCGCGTGCTAAGAACATAAAAATCTATGATTAGATTTTCAAAAAAAAAAAATATATATATATATATATATATATGTAATCATATTAATTTTTTTAATAAATATTTATAATAAAATTAAGGTTGAAATATGTCACGTTATCACTCCAATAACATGGCAGCGAAATAATGCTTTCTAAAATAAACTCAAACTTATTCAAGTTAATTCCATTAAACAAAATAATTGACAAAAGGAAAGAACCCAAAAAATTGTCTTATGAGATTTGACTTTCACAACATGTAGGCCTCTAATCATTCCACATTTTGTGAAAGGGTGGTCTTATGAGATACCATCTGATCTCCATACAATGGCCAATCTTCACCTTCATATTCTTAGTAAACACTAAAAAAATAATTTAAAAACCTGGGAAATGCAATTCGCACTGAAAAACTAAAAAAATAAAAAAAAATAAAACCAAACAATTAATATTATGTATTTAAATCAATACCCCGCCCGGAAAATTTTTGGGATAATTAAATATTCACCTTAAATTATGTGGACCAAAACTCCATCCAGCCTTTTATGATTTTTTGTTTTTTTTTTTTGTTTTTTTTCCTATCAAACTCTTTTTCTTTTGGTCTTGTTTACTTGTTTGCTTTCTTATTGATCATATGGGTTTAGTTTGACTTTTTAATCATTTGGCCGTCCATAGTGGTAATTTTGCTTTTAGCTTTTTCCTCCATTAATTGTGGTTCATCATAATTAAAATAATAAATAAATAAATAAAAGAGCTAACATCTTGAACCTTACTAAGATGACCATAAAAGAATTTAGCAGCAGTAATATTGCAGCCTGAAAAGCTGTTGCAATACCTTTCTTTTTTTTTTTTTTCTTTTTTTTTTTTTAAGGGGATTCAACATACTTGACAATAGGAAGTCTTAGACAGTCATTTCAAGTCATGCGGCAGAATGTCACAAATGATCAATGGATATATTTGTTATTAGTAATAAACAAAATACAATACAAAATTTAGGTAAAAATATCACAAATGAGCAAGAAATTTACCAAAAAGAGTTAAAAGATAATAAATAGATACAATTGCAAGGTAACAATGATGTTCAATTTTGCAAGACAACAAATCTCGATAATGAACTTCAAAATTATAGAATCTAGAAGAAAATGAAAATAATAATGAAATGTCACTAAGGATCGCAATGGAAATGACATTTGGTCTATTAGGATCCCCTCTGTTTAAAATGGACCTATGCTAAACTTGTTATACACTTTTTGATTGATAGTATCAGTTTATTAGAATCCTCTCCATTTGAAATGGATCCATTCTATAGTTCAAATTAAATATTATAAATAAGATGGTGTATCTAGTGTTAAATCATTTAAAATTTTAAATGATGGGACATTCAGCATGATTTTTAACTGTATATAAAAAAAAATTAAAAAAAAAAAAACACTAATTCCATTTCAAGTGAAATGGAAAAGGCATCTTATCCACTCATGATTTCTATGCTTCTATTGTTAATTGCAAATCTCTCATGAGCTTGATATATTATCTAGAGCTACTTCATTTCTACCATGAAGGAAATCAAACAACTGATTTCCTAGCAAAACTTGGTTACTCATAAGGCTTGTCTTTTGTTGTTCATAGTACTCCTCCAATACACAGCTAAGAACTTTTTAAGTTTTTGATATGTCAGAATTTTTCTTTGACCCGTTATGTAATATTTGTAACTACAACATGTCTTTTGTTTAGTTTTTGGTTAAAATTTGATTCACTCCCTTGACTTTTACCTTAATTCTCAAATTAGTTTCAAAATTTTAATTTTTTATCAATTTAGCCTCACTCAGTCAAAATGAAGTCAATCTGGTTCTTCTGTGGAATTCTTGTTGTTTGATGAATATTATTTCTATTAAAAAAAAGTTGAAACAATTGTATTTGCTAAGTGATTTGGATAGAAGAACCATATTTGCTTAATTTAACAAAGTAAAAGGGTAAATTAACAAAAATCAAACATTAAAGATTAATTTGACAATTGACGTGAAAGTTAAGGGACTAAAGAATAATTCTAAGACAAAATAATTCTAGATATAAAGGTTCAACCACTAGTACTCATCATACACAGCACCTACATATGTAGGAACAAAGAAATGTAGTTAGTAAAGGAACATAATTTGACTTGTGCAATTATGAGTTCCAATCAGCTCAATTATTAAAATCTTAACATTAAAAGTTTTCTTTAAAAAAAAAAAAAAAGAAAAGAATAGTGTTTACTTGAATATTTATAGAACAATAGGATTTGATTTGTTACATCCCTCATCTGTAGGGTTTCAAATGTAATTCTTCCTTATTATAATTGTGAACAATTTGCTGGTCGTTCTATCAATTTAGATAAGTAGTGGAATTCAAAATGCAATTAAATTATCCACAAGTACGTAGAGCCACAAAGAAACAGAGTTGGGCAAGGACGCAGTTGCACCCCCTCTATTCATTCATATTTTGTGAGTGAATATTAATAGTAATAAACTCTCACTTCAACTTTATGGATAAACTCTAGCACACTTTTTAGACAATCAATTGATAATGATACCACCAGAAAAGATGAAATTTGTAGAAAAGATATTTAAACACAAAAAAAAAAACAAAGCTTTTATCCTAATCTCATAATCTGTTTGTTTTTGCTGCATGACTTCTGTTTCACTGTTAACATGGACATACCTGCTACCAAATCATACAATGCTTCATATACTTCATGCCAAAAAAGACTATATTTTCAGGTGTAGCATCTACTTTTGCCAATGTCAAATAACATTTTTTTTTTTTTTTTTTTGTGTTTTTAACAAAGACAGAGGCTTCGAATCCCTCTTTCCCATTTAAAATGTGAAAGCTCGGATTTGTGTATAAATACAAGAGCTGTTTAGACCCCCAAAGTAAAAATTACGGCTAGATTGCTTTTACTATAACTTATCTAAGTGCAGAATAAGTGTAAATGAAGCGCAATAAACTAATAACTACTTTACTGCATAAATATGAATAACAAATAATAAAAGTAAAGCACAAGAGTGAGGGAAAAGGGATGCAACCACAAGATAACACCAAGACGTGTTATTGAAGACAAAACCAAAGAACTCGGCGAAAAACCTCTCCACTGCCCTCCAAGTGGTAATCGATCCACTAAAGAATAAAGTTGGAGTACACGAATAACAAAAAACTCTCCAAGCCTAGCTTACCACATGTATTTGAGCCCTCTAAACTCCTGCTACCAACTAACTTAACGAAGCCTTATCTTCTCTAGCTCTCCAAATCACACAATATGCCCAATTGCATCCGCCAAGCCTCACCGGCTTTTTTTGGCAAATTTCCAAAACTTCCCAAGCTCCAAAACACTCTCTACACTCTGAAAAGGTGTGGGTTGTGTTTGGGTATAAATCTCCTCTCAAGGTATGACAATGGGAGAGGGAAGGAGAAGAGGCTAGAATGATTTCTCACTAAGGATGAATAGCTCTCTCTCTAAAAGATGGGTGTGTGTGTTGTAAAAAACCTATTTAGGGTTTTTCTCTCTGAATGACCTCCTTACAATTTTTGTGGGTAATGAGGGTATATATAGTATGGGTGAAGGGTAAGAAAGTCACAAAAAAATCCTCCAGGCAGAATGTTTCGCGAGTACTTCGCGAGAAGGCCTTACCCGTGAGACATTCGTGAAATTGACATCCTAGCACGACTCTTCAACTTCTAGTCATGTGCTTTTCACGTGGCTACTTTATGGGTTAGCTTCTTGTGAGCTTCTCACGAAATCTACTTGATCTTCAATTAGGTTTGAGTCTTCACCAACTTAATACTAAACCCAATATAATAGAATCCCACAAAAATACAAGGAAACAAATTTATGTAATTACAACACTTTTGTCATCGAATAAGCCAATACTAATGTTATGATAAAAATCATAACTTAACAAAATGTGTGTTGTGCGTGTATATAAAACATGTGATTTTTCATGCCTTTGCTCAGTCCTCAATGTACCCTTTTAGTATGTGCATATGAGAATACCATAAGCTAGACATGCTCTATCACTGCATTTCATCAAACTCATAGTATGTGAAGTTATCTGCATTGTAGTTTCACTAAATTTTTTGTATGAAATAGAACAATGGATTAGCAATTGCAAAAAGTATAAGAGTTAATATCTTGAACTTATGAATCTGGCAGCCTAAATGGATGTAGTTAGACTAATAAATTGGAAGAAGATTGGGGGGAACTGAAAGATAGGTAGTCTAGACTATTCATTTTAAGTCATGGCAGAACAAACACTGTTGGCAGCCACAAGTGGAGAATTAATAGTGACACCATAGTAAAGAAAATGCCTCAAGTAAAGCTAGAGGTTATTGCTTCCGTAACTTTCATAATTTAATTGACAAGAAAAATAAATTACGGCTTTCTGCATTAGCATGACTAGAATGAAGTTTGTCTTGAAGGGTAAACTAATTACAGATATTTTGAAAGAGGAGACTATCTAAAATATTCAAGTAGAGAAAGATTGACAGCATACTTAAAATAAGAGTCTAAGAAATCTCATCTTTTGTCAAATCTAAACTTTATATGAAATTAGATTATTTTTTGTATGTATTTTTGGCCAGTAGTTGAGACTATATAAATATCCAATGAATTTTATAATATGAACGAAGAAGGGCTTAAATTATATTTTTGGTACGGGATGTTAAGTTGATTTATGCTGTCTTGGAAATCTAAGCTTCTTCTATGCCCTTTATTCCATTAACTGCATATAGAAATTAAAAACTACAGATTTTTACGTCGTGTCAAGATTTGTTATGCTAGGTGTCAAGTTTCTGCACAGATTTTCTTTAAGGAATAGTGCCCGAAGTTTTGGACTTGATGAAAACAAAAAGTCTAGTCACTACCAAAAACTCGTCCTACACTAGTGTTTTTTTCCTAATGGTTTTGAAAACCACCACTATAGGAAAGCTACAGCAGCACTTTTAGAAATTGTCCCTATAAGTTAACCTATTACTGTAGTTTAATGCTGGCGCTTTTTAAACTGTAGGCATAGGCAGAGCCTATTACAGTGTTTTAAAATCACTGGTATAGGGCATATTTCTATATCGTTAAATACCCTATAGTGGCGGTTTTTAAACCGTAAGCATAAACGAGGCCTATTATAGCAATTTTTGGAAGCAAAAAGCGCTGGTATAAGGTAAAGAAAACCGCCATTAAATGTAAAATGAGAAAAATATAAAATGTGCTATAGCAACAATTTTTAAATTGCTGTTTTAAGTTCACCCAAAATGGCGGTTTTCATTTTTAAAAAGCATCGGTACATGTCTTAAAACGACTAATGAAGGAAATCATAACACTTAAAAAAAAGCACAAGGTTAGGGTTTCAAAACCACCAGGACTTGTACCGGTGGTTTTAAAACCTCCAGTGTAGGTCTGTTGGACCTATTGTCACATTTGTTGTGCAGCACTACAAAGCACCAAGAAAAAAAAGCACCTAGATAGGGCATTTTGGTCTATACTGGCACTTTTTGGAGTTATAGCCACAATTTAAAAATGCTGGGATAGCCCCAATTTTTTGAAGTGAGCAGTTTACGCTTTGAGTTTTGACAAGCTATCACATAAAAAATATAAATAAATAAATAAAATAAAATAAAAAATAAAAAGAAGAGGAAGAATGGTGAAGAAAGAAGAAGAATGGTGTATCCGTAAAAGCTAGTGTCTAGGTGCTTTGATTTGGATGATATAGTCATATATCTAGTTTTGTCCTCATCTCAAAAGTGAACTAAGGGTCGTAGGTGGTAGGAGATTAAAAATAAAATAAAAACAAAGAAAGGTGAATTCGTATACATGAAGATGAGTTTGTAATCTATATGCCTATCCCTCGGGAACTATTGGTGGCAGAAAGTAAAGGAAATATATATTATGAATATGGAGATATTTTTTTGAGAAAAGAATATGTGAATTTTTAGTATGAGATAATAGTGAAAAATTATTAGATATTTTTAGCAAATTCTCTTCTGGTCGGTTACCGTTATAAGTTTTCTTAAATTATTTGATTATTGAGTAAATGGTACCTAAAAATTTATTTTAGGTGATATCTAAGGATTTTAGAGAAAGTATTAGGAAGAAGTTCTTTTGTGGTGAGTTAGTTAAAGTAAGTAATCTAATCCTAATTGGTTTTATTTTGCCTATACTATTTTATTTTAACCATTGAATATTGTTTATAATTGTTACATTTTTATTTTTAAAGAAAAGAATAAAGAATTATCATAAATATATTTGGTTACTGAATATATATATATATATATATGTATATATGTATGTATGTATGTATGTATGGTTTTGGACAATATGACTATGTTTTGACTCTGATACTCAGCCAATAGGGGTTATTCATTGGTACCGAAACTAGTTTTAGTCATAAATATATAAGATTATTAAGAATGTGAATATGTTTGAATTTATGAATTATTTTAAGACTATGAAACTTCTTTAGTTTATTTTTGAAAACCCATAATATATTATAACTTTTGACAAATGTGAAAAATTTTGATCTCATAAATCTATATTCTTTTGTCAATCTATATACTTGTTTCAACTAATTTGGTATTTGGTTACTTATTGAGTTGTCAACTCACCCTCCCTCTTTCCCTTTCAAATTCTAATAAGGAAGAGTAGCATGTGTTTGTGTTTCCATTGAGATTTGCATATGAGTGAAATTTAGGAATCATTGGGATAAGATTTGGACTTTCATGTTTAGACTTTTTAGTCTCAAAGATTTAGTCTATATTTTCTTATGATGTTGGAAGATTATTATTATAGTTGTACTTTATACTTAATTGGATTTGATTTAATACGTCAATTGTTGAGGTTTATTAGTGCTCTTTGAAGGCCTTGCATGCTTGTAAGGTGAGAACCTTGTAAGTGTGCGGCTATTGTTGCGTGCTTAACCCTCTTGGTTGGGTTTGGGGCGTGACAGCTAGGATCTTCCTCCCCTCCACCAAACCACACTTTCTTGAATCTTGAAAATGATAGGTCAAACTTCATCTATATGTCTGAGATACAAATTGAGTGAACCCATTCGGCTACCTTGCATTACTTATTGGTTCTCATTTTGCAGCTTTAAACTTGGGAATTTTCCTATTTTACTGTGTTTGATATCTCCTTGCCTTGCTTTACTCGTGGGATATTCTGCGGCATTTGATATCTACGAATTCTTCCCTTCTTTCATGGCATGCTTTCCTCTATTTTGTTGTGTTTTTCTCTCTTTTCTCATCTTTTCGTTGGAATGCATTTTGAAGGTTCCAGATTCCTTCAACTTCTTCTGACTATTCAAATGGGTTGGGCCTTTTTGGGCCTATTTCATATCTTTCCCTTATGCACATGGGCCCACTTATTCTCATACCCAAGCATTCTGTACCTAGAACATTTCTTAGGCCACTTTTAGTAGACATGGACTTGGGTGTTGATTCTCAGTGTTTCTTACCATTCTCCAAGGCTTGGTTTGCTGGGCTTTAGGCCTTGCTTATTAGCCCAAAATGTGTAAAAAAAAAATTGGGTATCAACATCTATTTATAATTATTTTTTCCTACTTCCTCTAAAACAAAGAATACATTACTTTTTTTAACAATGCTAGTCTTTCCTTCCACAATAAAAAAACCTAAATTAATTTTTCCTTCTTCAATTAAAAAATTTAATTGACTTTCTAAATCACAATTAGAATTTGAGGCAATTTCTTAAGATAAGAGAAGCAACAACCCGAACCACCCTAGTAAATTTTTTATTTTATTTGATGCTTAAACTAGGGCTGTTTAAAAACAGACCAGCGCCAACAAAACCAGCCGAAGCTGCGCCGATTTAACCAATGAAAGGCTGCACTGAAGCTTTCAGCCTTTCAGGTAAGGTGTCGGCAGTCCTTTTCTGTTACCGATGTCGGCACAGTTAGTTATGGGAGAAAACCAAACTTTATAGGTGTTATGCAAAAGACCCCCTCTAAAACTGACCAAACCGAATCGTGTATTGGCCTAAGTTAAACTATCATAGTAAAATAAATCCATGAGTCTTAAAAAATACATGACAAAATTCAATTCATAATTAATGTGGCATCTTAAATTACATGGAAAATGTAAGCTTGTCCTTTCTACCCAACTCATGCTATGGAGAAAAAAATAAAATAAAAAGAGGCTTTACGCATTTTGTACAGTGCATTGTTCTAAGCCGGTCTCAATTCATTATTGCACCTTTGGGCTTGGGCTTGGGCCAATACATTGTTCTGAGCCGGTCTCAACTCAAACATCCCACCAGCTAGAGCGGTGAACTTTTGGGCTTAGGGAGCTGTTGGAATTTTCTTCAACTTCTATGTTTTCAGAAACTTTAAGGGATGGTGGGCTAGACAAAACTATGTGGCCTTTATTTCACCCTGCCATAATCCAAGGTCCAAGGACATTGCCGGTCCACCTCTCTGGATAGTGACGACCATTGTCCATTGGCTTCATGCCCCACAACTCCTGGAATAGAGGTTGAGGGGTGCCCTGTTCTTTGAGATGCTTAAGGAAATTGCCATGACTAAGGGCTATCTCTGCACACATATGACATTTCAGGTTCTCCAATGCTGATGAAGATGGCAGATGAAGCTTAAGAGTTCATTAATTTGAATTATTGCTTCATTTTGGGATAAACCATGCATCTTAAAGGTAAGTCTTGTACATAAATAAAAAAAAAAATATTATTTTCTAACATATCAAAAAGTTACTTTATTTTCTATTAGAAAAAGTTACTTTATTTATTTTAACACATTACTTTATAATGCACCATATATCACATCTTTTATTTTTTACCATTTTATCTAAATATTCTTTCTTTATTCTTTTTTTTTTTCTTTATTAATAGAGAAGAGAGAAAGTAATAAAATAACACCTAAAATTTTAGCATATTAGTCTTGCTCTTCTAAAGTAGAACATCATTATAGCATGTGCCATTTCTTTTTTGAAATTTGGCACATCTCATGAAATATCATTTTGGTGTTTGGTGTGCTCAATGCAAATTCTTTACATAATTAAATGCTTTTTTTTTTTTCTTTTCTTTTCTTTTAAAAAAAAAAAAATTCCAAGATCGAAGTGTTAAATTTGCATTAGGTTGAAGGGGCTTGGTATGTGACAGAATAATCTGTTTGATATAAAATGATTGAAATCACATTAAGTACACCAAGTGAAACCACTACCAAAAAAAAAAAAAATAATAGAGAGAGAGAATTCAATTAAAACGGTTCCTGTCACGCACAATTATCTCTCTATTAAGTATTAACAATCCCTGAGATAAGTTTCAAAGCAGCATGACAGTCTTTACAAACATGAAGATTCTTCATGATCCTAATTGGCATTCCGGGTGGTATTTTCATCAACCCCAAGGCCAGTGCTAATTTTTCACCACAGCGATGTAGAAATTTCTCTCCTTGTTTTCTTCTACATCCAGAAGTACAATTGAAGTGTTTGGGACATATCCTTTTAGCTTCAATATTTGAAGTAGTTTTCCCCACATCCGAAATAATTCCTCTGCTTGAGGGTGGGACTCATCCAGTCATCCCCAGCAACAAACTCATGAACCACTCCATCTACTGTGATTGAACTCCACCCCAGGTGCTTTCTTCACACCTTCTCATCTTTGCTGTGTCTTCCCACCGTTCTGCTTCTGCATAAATGTTTGATAAAAACCACGTTGCATCCACCATTTAATGGATCCAGTTCCAAAAGGTGTTGGATTGCTTCTTCAGCCAGTTCAACATTTTTGTGAACTCTGCATCCACCAAGAAAAGCTCCCCACACAACCCCATTGGGTTTGATATAAACTCAAAGGCCTCTTGGAGAAGGCCTGCCCAACTAAATAGATCAACCATACAACCAAAATGATCGAACAAAATCCCATAAACTCGAGTAATGTCGGGACCACAACTTTTATTACAATTTTTGTCACAACTTGCTCATGTGACAAGTCATCAGTGGTGGAATAAAAGTGATAGGTCCATATGGGTCCACAACTCCACTACTCACAACTCAAAGGCCTCTTGAAGAAGGCCTCCCAACTAAATGGATCAACCATACAACCAAAATGATCAAACAATCCCATAATCTCGAATAATGCTAAGACCACAACTTTTGTTACAACTTTTCTCACAACTTGCTCACGTGACAAGTCGTGAGTGGTAGAGTAAAAATAGTGGGTTCATATGGGTCCAAAACTCCACTACTCACGACTTATCACATGAATAAATTGTAGCAAAAGTTGTGTCCCTAGCATTATTATTCTATAATGACTATTGAAAAATTGACACCCCTTATCTATCATTCCCATGGGGCAAGGTAACAAGCATGCAATAGTCCAATTAAGTTTACATCATTCGACTTCATGCCTACTTGAACCATCTTAGGAAAGAGTCTCAAAGCTTCCTTGGCTTGTCCAAGCATTGTAAGAAATCATGGCTGACCATGATACAATTGTCCGTTCTTTCATCTCATCAAAAACTCTACAAGCATCCACATTTGAGGTTTGTATGAAAATAAAGAGAATTGGAGATGCCTTAGTTTTTTATATCTTAGCAATTTTTAGGTTTGTATGAAAATAAAGAGAATTAGCACATTTGTATTAAGAAAATATTGTTACTTTTAATTGGGTTTTCTGCATTAGCATGACTAGAATGAAGTTTATCCTGCATTATCCAAATTTTATCATCTTGCATTAAAAGAAAAATGGTTGCATATCAAAGACTACTACAAAATCAACCGTCTAATGAAGCATCATCAACTAAATAATAAGAGGGATAATTACAATTAGCAGCGTTAAGCCACCACATGGTAAATTCTATAATCTAACATCAATATAATATTTAAAAAAATGAAAGCGTAACATTTAATGTTGCTAAATGCCAACATCATCTTTTTTTTTTTTTTAATTCTTTTTGCATTTTCCAATTAATTCAACCCTTCTCTTATTCCTCCTTTTTTTTTTTTTTTTTTTTTGTCTCTTCCTCTCCCAGAAATTAAAACCAACTAATTGAATTCAACCATGAACCATCCTCACGTTTTCTTTTTCTTCTTAGCAACGTTTAACACTTTCCCATTTCTTCCTTCCCTATTCTTTATCTCAAGAGCAACAAGCTCTTTTACCTTCTTCAATTTTCTGAGCTAAGCTTGCAAGGTGTTTGTCAAAATGTCGTGACATGAGGGCTCTAAAAGTGTACTTTTGGGATTAAATTTGCAATATCTTTTCTGGTTTAGTTGGAGAGGCTTAAGTTTTTGCTTTTATACCTCTTGGTTGAGTAACATTCTTCAATGGTGTCATCGTTCACGTTATTCTTCCTCTATCCTAGGGCTGTAAATAAACCAAGTTGTTCATAAACAACTCGAGCTTGGCTCGATAAAAAGCTCGTTCATATTTGTTTGTTTATAAACAAGCCAAACCTAAGCTTTAGTTTTAGGCTTGTCTAATAAAAGAGCTGAGCCCAAGTAAAAAATATTGTTCATGAACAAGCTTGTGAACACCAAGGCTCAATACAAAAGTAACAAAACAAGTTGAGCCTGGAGTTATTTATGAGTTTGGTAATCAAAATTGATATGAGCTTGACAAATAAACTCATATCCTTCTAAGATTTTAATTAATTATAAGTTGAGACCACTCATCCAAACCAAATAGGCTAGATAATAAACTTGATATAGGCCTAATAATATACTTGTGTTGGATCTCAAGCTCAAAAACATGATATTGAGCTTGAGTTTGGGCTTAATATTGAGCTCGAACTTGGCTTGACCAATGAATCAAGCCAAGCCAAGTCGAGCTCAAGCTTAGACATTATTTGTAGGCTCATATCAAGCTCAAACCAAGCTTGAACATTCTACTTTTGCTGTCAAGCCAAGCTTGAACATTCACTACTCGACAAAGCTCGGCTTGTTTACAGCCCTACTCTATCCTCACACTATCTGCTTCAAAAGCCTCATGCTTTCCCACTGCTTTCATGAACGTCGTTCATCGCCACTCAAATCACATTCCCTACAAAGGAATTTGAATTCAAATTATATTTTTGAATATAATTTGAATTTGAATTCCTTTGTAGGGAAGGTGATTTGAGTGGCCATGGACTATGGTAGTGGTACTAAAGTTTTTTGTATTTCAATATTCGTATAAATATATATATATATATATATATATATATTGAATTGTTAACCTTAAGGATTTGTTCTTGATTTTCTGGAAAAAGAAGATAATAATGATTTGATTCTCAATGTTTCGAACTTGAAGTTACCGATAAATAATAAATAAATAAATGTTTCGAAAATTGAAGTTTCTTTATCTGGGGGGTTTTATTGCATCATCAAGTTTTAGTCTGTTGATATGCCGAATATAATGTCAGCATTGTGACCTTGAACATACTTTGATGCTTTTTCAGATCACAAATACCCATTAGATATTGGATTCAAACCGATTGCATATAGTAAGAAGAGCATCCACTCAAATGGTACTTAACAAGAAGAGGATAGAATAATTAGTTGCGTGCTGCTATTGGAAGTTATGTATCTGCCGATTCTTGAAATTTCTTTTAGAAAGAAGAAACCAATAATGATACTTGTAGGCATGTTTCATCTAAAAACAGCAAGGAGTGTTTTTGGAAGTGAATTTTGGGATATATTCACTTATTTGTTGAATGAGCTTATGTCATCACTATTGAACATGTATTTGATGAAGTGTCTTATTTGTAAAACTTGAGAGTAATAAGATTACTTTTTGTTTTTGTTTTAATACAGGAGAGTTTCACTAACACAACCGGTAAGATAATGAAAACTTTAAAAGATAAAATTTGTTAAAATCTATAGTATAAGTTGGAACTTACTCGCAAATTGCGCAGGTTCGCAACTGGTTACAATAGAATCACATCACATATTTACTAAATCAGCAACTCACCCTTTTACTCTGGAAAGGCTTAGCTCTGTTCATTACTACTGTCATCATCATCATTGTCATCAAACCCCAATCTTGTGTTCAGGCCTATGAGAATACTCAAAATCTATATGTACAAAAGCTCGCTCAATTTCAGGGAGTTGCTCAAGTTTTTCTTGCAGCGACTCACCAATATCATGAGCTTTGTTCAAAAGCATGTCTTGTGGCAAAACTATGTCAACCTCCACAAAATAATTTGAACCAAAAGTGTATGCTCTTACTGTGTCAATGTGCTTGATATCTTCATGGTGGTTCCATATCAGATATGTTAGCTTTGCCAAAAATTCAGGCGGTGCTGTCCTTCCAATAAGTGCCCAGACATTCTCAATGACTATCTTCGTCCATGTTTTCATTGTATATAGTGCTATCTGCATCACAGGTTCAACAAATCATTATGAAAAGATAGATTAAGACCAACTCCAAGAAGCCAATCACAAATAGTGGGCATTTCACTTAAAACATGAGAGATATAGAGTGAATGCCAATATTTGGACACGCAAAACATGGCTGCTAGTTATTTTGATAATTTTAGGAAAAGAAAGGAAACTAATGACTTGCAAAGTAGCTGAATTCAATTATCATTATTACTTTTGGATGAATAAAAACAACAAATGAACCCAATTATCGAAAGTATAGTAAACAAGAAGAAGAAAAAAGAGCTGCTTATGAACTCACCATAACAGCTCCAGTAGGATCAATCCACCAATAATATCGAATGGCCAAGATGGCTGCTGCCAAACCAATTGAATTAGTAATAACATCGAAAAAATGATCTTGAGCATAGGCTCTAATGATATCATTTTTAAACCTTCGACAATAGACCACAAGCATAAACTTCACTATGGTTACAGAGACCATTATCCCAATCATCCATTTCTCCTTCTCAGGATCCCTTTCAGGCTGGGTCTGTAATCAGAACAAAAAACGAAAAAAAAATATTAAAGGACTCACTGATACAGTAAATGACTACAGAAAATGAAAATTTAGAACAGTCATGTTCAAATTTTGCATCCACCAACTCAGAATGTGATCTAACAAGGATCTCATACATTTAGGTAGTAGCTTTTCATGAAGTACCAAGAACCAAGGTCACACTGAACCTCAGAAATTAAGAAGGGAGCTGATTTCAAATCCTTCTCAAAGCCAAATTTGATTAAAATATGTCTGTGTCTAGCTACGCTCACTGCCATCTACATCCTTAACTTAGATTGGAGCATGTGAAATAAAAACTGCATACCTTTGCCATGAATTGTCGACCAGACTCAAGCAGAATTTGTAATCCAAGAGTTGCCATTACTGAAGCAAAAACAATGATTCCCTGCAATCTCAAGCTAAATTAGTAAAACATCTGTTGCATTAAAGCATAAGTTGGGTCCACATCCCTGTAAGTCATAATCACTCTTGAAACTACACTCAAAATTCTATGCTCAAGAGTCAAAACAAATACTATTTATTCCCAAGACTAGATTGTTTGAATACTTTTCCATTTGATCCCTGAAGTTTCTTATTCCTAAGACTAGATTGTGTCTATTCAATGCAGTTTCTAATTAAACAAATTTTCCCAAAACCAATGCTATTTGTTTATAAACTCAGTAGATCCTAAGCTCAACATTTCGATAACAAAATGAGAGCCTAAAGCATGGACCTGATGAAATATTTAGTCTTGTATTGCATTAATCTCAAACTTCTTGTAATAGAATAAACTGTGGCATGACATCATGAAATGTCTATCTATTGCCTTTGCCTCTAGCATTTGTGGAATAAGACATAGCTGAGCCAATAGTAGCAATGATGAAACATTTCAGCTTATTTCTCTCATTGATTGCAGAAAGGATTGATGAAATCATGAAATGAAGAAATAAAAACATAAAATCTTGACTTCTTTGGGGTTAACTTTTTTAATGAAGTATAAGATGAATAATTTTCACTCCACCAACTTCTGAGCAACCAAATGATCCACAGATGCAACACAAATCAAGAATACATGAATGCTGATTATCAGCTTCAACAACTTCAATCCATCAGAATCTGAGTTTTCAAAGAATTATTTGATTGGATGACTTACCACTGGCTGCATCCGGTTTTTTCCAATTGGATAACGATACTGGTTTGGGTTTCTCATGGCATGGGCCGTGAACCACAATATAAACCCTGACAAGAGATCTAAGAGTGAATCCAATGTTGAGGCAATAACCGCCAATGATCTGCTCTGAATAGAAACATAGAGTTTTGCCGCAAAGAGCACAATGTTAGCTATGTTTGACAAATAGATAGCCATCCTCTCACTCTTCGCAAGCTGCTGCATCTCATCCTGAGAATAATAATTTGCAAAACGATTAACAATGAAAAAATATTGGTTTTTGATTTCTAGGAAACAAGAAAGATTTTAAACTGAGATGAGATAGTATGGGTTTTTCTTTTTCTTTTTGGTTTGTGTGTATGTTGTTGTTTTGGGGGGGGGGGGGGGGTGTGTTGTTGTTCACTAGGTGGTATATAATGGAAGATTGAACTTTTCATTAACTATTTCATATGGTCAAAAATGAGAAATTATTCTCCTACTTTGTTCCACAAGTTGTCATTCAAAATCATCAAGTTGAACACAACCAACCTCTGTTAGACTTCCTGGCATACCACTATTTTCAGCCATGGTCTCCATCTCAGTAAACCCTTCAAGTAGTCTTTCTTGTTTCTTATAATAATCAGTAACCTTGCTTCGTCTCCCTACAGTCAAAAGTACAAATTTTTCATTATGTTCATCACTACTAATGAATAAGGTGGCAATTGAAAGCATTCAAAGTCATCAAATATTGATGTTTCATTTTCCAAAAGAACCTAACATCATTCAAGTATGTTAAAGAGTAACAATCCATTGAATAATTATGCTACTAGACTTCCAAGCATAACATCAAAGGCCATATGTGAAGTCTATAGTTAATCTCTTTATGTATCATCTCCAAAGAATGTGAAAGGAGTTATTCCCTAAAGCCTTATGACTCCATCATTCACAAATTTTAAGTGCAAGAATTATAGAATGTCCCTTGCTGGTAATTGAAAGTTTCCAAAAGCATCTAACAAGAATAAATTCTCTTCAAAATTCAAGGCCAAAAGATCAATGGATTATATTTTTTCTTCCGCTATTTTTTTCTTGTTTGGTTGTTGCGGTAACAAAGTTGGGATGTCAAAATTCAACAATCAATTCATATGCATCAATAGAATGTCAATAATTGCCCTTTTTTTTTTCACAAAACAAAGTAACAAACCATTGGATCAATAACTCAGTTGAGTCAACTTAGTTGTTAAGCCCAAAATCAGATTATAAGCTTGAAAAATTAAAAATAATTAAAAAAAGCTTTGAAATTTGCAGAAAGAAATCAGTAACTTGGCCGAGTCAACTCAGTTACCAAGCAAAAAATCAAATCATACATCGAAAATAAAAGCACATCTTTGAAGTTTGTACTTTGTACAAAGAAATTAGTAACTCGTCTGAGTCAACTCAGTTATCAAGCCAACAATCAGATTTACACTGAACAATGAAACCAGTGAGTAGTGACTCGGCTGACTGAGTCAACTCAGATATGAAGCGCAAAATCAGATTACATATTTTACATTAACAAAGAACATCTGTGTCCTTTTTATTTATTTATGGTAAATAGTTCTTGAATCTTGCTAAGAAAAGAAAGATTTATGGAATTTGAAAAAAAAAAAAAAAAAAAAAAACTGTCATTCTAGTATTAGCATGTCAGGTCATTATTAAACTGTTGGTGCATCATAACTTTAACATAATATCATATTATATAATATAATTCATGCTAAAATCCGCACATACATATATATTGATAGATAAGGTTTTATCTTTATCTTTTTTTTCTTTTTTCAAGTACAATTAAATTCAATTATATGGCTAATTGCTCAAAACAACCACAAGATTGAGGTCAATTATATGAGTAAAGAATTGTGTATATGCAATATATGTATGTTCATGAAAGAATACTTACTTGGGGCATGAAGAAAGCTGCGGAGAGTGAAGAAACCATGCTGATGATCACCACCTCTGCTTCCACCAAGTGCTGGAAACTCTTGCACACTCAGCCTCCAAGACCCTGATGACATTTCACTTCTCGATGCTGATTCAACATCTTGTGGCACCAAATTCTCTCTTCTGCTCTCATGGGTCACATCCATGATGAGCTCTCTCTCTGTCTCTCCCTCTCTCTCTCTCTCTCAAACAAGACTCTGGCTTTTCTATGTTGAGCTTGAGCTTTTGCTAATGAAAAGTTGAAAACATAAACAAGGCAAAGTCTTTGATAAATAATATATTATGTATAACAAGTCTAGTACTTTTCTGTACCACTAATAAGTCTTCACTGCAAAGACTGAGAATTTCTAAAGAAATGGACTGGATGGATCATAATAAAAGAAAAGAATAGCATAAAAGAGAGAGGAATAAGACTATAAAGTTAAAGTTATCACAGTTGTTTGTTGACATCTTCGAACTTGCAAAGAAATTTCCTAGAACAATTAATGCAAAGCTAAAAGCAACTTCCACGTATAAAGGTTTGGGTGCATAATAGAGTTTTTTCTTTCGGTAGGTCGAGTTCATATCTTGACTCGTATACATATTAATACTGCTATCATAGCTTCCTAGGGGCGAAGAAAAACCGGATCCTTTTAAGGGTGAGGGAAGTTTGTACGAAGCATAGCGGGAAAGGTGGATCAACCAAAACGTGCATTTTATTTTTCAACAAATTTTCTCACATACTTTTTAATGTATTTCGATAATTTCATACGTATGATATACCAATTTTTTTTTTTTTTTTAGAAATAAAAAAGAAAATAGTTTTGAGAAATAAAAACAAAAATTAACTTTAAGAACCATAAAAAAAATTGAGAAATTAATAATATGACTATAAGAAAAAAAAATCTAACTTTTGAGAAGATGCAAAAACCAAACAATTTGACATGAAAGAAAGGCATACGAAAAAAGAAAAAGAAAAGATGATTTACAAAACATAATATGTTCTCCATTCTCTTTGTTATATCAACACCCATAATGTATAAACATGATTAGTCTATTTTTTAAATCCTAAAGTTTAAGTGTTTTCAATCAAATCAAGAAAAAAAAATATTACTAAGGTTGATTCAAAAAATATTCTTCATTCTTTTAAAAAATTAATTTCAAAAAGAGAGAGAGAGGAGGAGGAACCAATATTATCGATAACATTAAGGATCTCTAGGTATAGTGGTTTAAGAATGAGTTGACTATACTTCTTGGGATGTTTAACGTACACTAAGGGTGTCCACAAGTTAGGTTTGTGCTCAACCTGCAACCAACTTGACCAAATAGGGTGGAGAAACTTCAAACCTGCCATCAGCCGGTGAGAGAATCAAATCAAACTGGTAAAAACTGTCAACAGCGAAAAAACAACTAAAAATATCTTCAAATCCAATAAATGTTTCACTTAATCTTGTGAAATCTCATAAAATTTGGTGAGATCTCCACCAAATTTTTAGCGTACCAATTTAAACTTAAAGTTTAAGTAAGTATGCTAAAAATTAATATTTTAGTTTCTATTTTAAAATAATAAAAGTAACTATTAATTAAAAAGAAACCTTGCTAGTATATGTATTATTAAGAAAACCAAAATTGGTGGGGATGTCTCATAGTGGCTTTGTCTTTACATGTTGGCACAAGATAAATACTGTATTGTTGATTTTTTTTTTTTTCAAGTTTACAAATTGATATATATGATGTGGGGACGAGAGAATACTAAAAGTACAATCAATTTTATTTTATTAGTAAGGGTCCTGTTAACGAGTACCCTAAAGGCACTTATTAACAATCCATTTTAAAAAGTTTTGAAATCACTTTTATGGAAAATGAAAAAAACTGTCAAAATATTAATTGTTTTTTTTTTTCTTTTCCCATAAAATTTTTTTTTAACAGGATTGTGCATTTCCCTGTTAGTAAAAGTTAATATTAATTAAGTTTTATATGACAATTGTTTTTTATTTGTTTATTTATTTTATTTATTATTTTTTATATATGACAATTGTTGGGCTTTGCAGGAGGAACCTCATCAAGCCTAACTGACCGACAGTATATACTAATTATGACGTGGTTGACCGTTGATGTCGTTTGTTAAAGACCAACTCAAAAGGCATGAATTCCCACCTTAAAACGTAAATAAATAACCCTCAAAAGGCATCAATTGCATTTTTTTAAGAGTTCGGTTAATGTGCATACGTTAATAGACTATTTTAATAAATTGTTAATGAAAAATTGAAAAAATTATTAAAATGGTTATATTTTCTTTTTTCATAATAAATTTCTTAAAATTTTTTACTAACATATTTCCCAAGGCGTACATTAGTTTTCCTTTTTTAAATGCCGATATATACCAAACAAGGAGGCCGACTATTTTACAATTTATTTTATATATTTACAATATAATTTTTTTTTTTTTTTTAAAGTGAAAAGTTAACTACGCCTTTTCACTCAAAAAGTAATTGATTCTATGCCCAAATTGGCCTAACCCACTCGCTAGATCAAGCTCGGTAAAAACGACATATTGAACAGCTTTTACAGCTCTAATTGTTTGAGTGAATATCATGTCAATAACTAAATAAGTAAATTTGATATATATATATATATATATATATATATGTGTGTGTGTGTTTTGATATATATATATATATATATGTGTGTGTGTATATAAGTTTATAGAGGTTATGTAGTAAAATTTTATGTGGTTTATCAAACATCAGAACTTATTTTTAGTTAACATGTAATTTATGCAAATGTCAAATCAATATTCAATATATATATATATATATATATATATAAAAGCAGAGACCTCATGTTAGAGAGTATGAGATTGTGCCATATGGAACATTCCTTGAAGTTATCTTTATTTAGGGTTCTAAATCAACAAAGTTTGCATTTATATCAAAAAATTAGTTCATTAAATTAGCCAATAGAGTAAATGCTTATATTAATTATCTATAGTTGTGCCTTAATTATTTATATCAAATGAATTTATATGATTATTTTTATAAATTCTATCTAAGAGATAATTTTTAGTTGGACTAATAATAATAAATTTAGAATATGACATTCTTACTCATGTTTAGTTACTTTGACAACAATTGACACAAGAGCCCAAAAAAAATGAAATATTTGTGAATTCACTTAAATAAATCTTAGTCCTTTAAATTTTCTAACTCCTTTCAGTCACATGTAATCTATATATCTATATAAAACCGAAGCCTCTAAAATTCTCACAATTTTCCACGTCAGCACAATATTTTTTTTAAAAAAATAAAAGCAAAATAAAACTTTTCAAAAACCAGATAAAATTTTCTCCCCCAATGCTCCTTCCTCAGTCCCACGAAACCCAATAAACTTTTCTCCCCCAAGCAAAGCCCACCTTCCATCCAAAGACACATCGCTTCTTCCATCAAAAACACAAATTCCTCATTCAAAACCCACCATACCCATAAAAAGTACGTTCTTCTCTCCCTCTCACTCTTTGAAATTATTTTTCTGTCCACAACTTTGAAACATTTCTTTCGTAGTCCAATGCCAATTTACTCCAACCCACAAATCTCCACAACTTCCATTACCGAATGGCTTAACTAATTGAAGAGAACACAAGAGAAGGATAACAAAGAGCAATACTACAAGATCAGTGTAGAAAAGAGCACTACTACAAGAGAGGGATAACAAAGGATTTGATTGTGGGGAAAAGAAAAAGAAAAATAAAGAGGCAAGAAGAGATAGTTACAGAAGATACGGTGAGAAAGAGATGGAATTTTTCATACTTGTACCTCGACATCGTCCTGCCCTTCTTCTTCTTCTTTCTTTTTTTTCTTTCTCTTCGTGTTGCTTTACCCAGATGTGTAGTTTGGGTTTCCTTTTTAACTTTTTTAGTATGATGTTTTGTTAAACGTGCCCATACCTGTTTGACACACCACGTGAATTGATTCTAATTCAATTTTTTGCACATTACCAATGTTAATAGCATCTGGAAACAGGTGCTTTTAGCCTTTTAGTTTATAATAATAATAATAATTACAATTGTACATAAATTTTTATTGATAATATTGAAGTATATCAACTATTATAAATCTTAAAGTTTTTAACAATTTATTTAAGTTTTGCCTAATAAACACATAAATGCATAAATAAATATTTATATCTATTTATTTATATATAAAATTAGCGGTTACTTCAAAACAATTCAAAGGTATTATCAAAATGTGTTTCTATTCAGTATTGACTCTCTTGAAATAGTCCCGTGGGTAGTGGTATACTTTTGCAAAAGTGAAAATAAAGCTTTTTGGAAAGTGCTTGATTTACAAACATCATTCCATACTTATTTACATAGGTACATTTTCATTCAATAAAAACATTTTTAGTTAATAAGTACATTTTCATTCAATATGCACCTTTTGGTATATCTAATACTAAGAGTTATGACATTTCAATAAGCACCTTTTAGTATATATATTACAATATATATTTTATATACCTATATATACAACACAAATTAAATTAGAGATTCAACATTCTGTCTCTTATTCCTTCCCATAAAAAACTAATAAATAAAACAACATTTCTTTCTTTTGTCTAACTAATAAAACTTTGAGCTATTTCTTTCAATGTATATATATATATATATTTTTCTTTTTCTTTTTCTTTTTTCTTTTTTTAAAATTATGCATTTTTGCTTACTAACGCAACTCAAAAATAATGATTTTTTTCCCTAAAACTTATCCAAAATCTATTCCTGTGCATTGCATAGGTTAGCGACTAGTATATATATATGTGTGTGTGTGTGTGTGTGTTTAATATAATTTTTCTATATTTATATATGAGAAACAATAATTGAAGGATATATGCATTTTTTTAGTAGGCACGAAACATGGTTATCTATATTAACCACTATATCATGTAATTTTCAATTTGAACACACACATATATATATAGTATGATTTCTATTTTGTCTATAAAATAACTAAAGATTACAATTTTTTACAAGGAAATTTATTCAAAATTTCTTTAATACATCGATAGTTTGGAGATATGAATCATAAATATCTCTATTGGAAATTGAGGTGCCAACCAATTAACCTACAATATTCTTGGCAAATTTATTGAAATATTAGAAAAAATTAATAATAAATTACACCGCACATCGTGCGGGAATTGAGGGCCATCAATTTTCGCTTCAATTTTAGAATAGTACAATCTAATCATCCGATTAAAATATATAGATTTGATAGGTTTTCCTTACATAAAAGCATGTCACATTGTTTTTTTCTTTAATAGAATTAACTTGAAGCAACATTTTAGGCTTGCCTTGCTTTTTGGTATTGTTAGGATGGAGCATTGATGCTACTAACTCTGATGAGCGTTTTGATTAGCCCTCATAATGCATTTTTGCGATGATGACTTCCAGGTTCTACTCCCTACAATGGAGGATGTGGGGAGCCTGTTTTATCCAAGTAGCTTGGTGCCGGTATTGTAAGAGAAAGCTTGATGAGTCTTTGCATGAAGTAGAAGACAGACTGCAAGATGCTTTGGCAAATGAAGCTTGGACCTCGCCAAGTCTTGGTGCTACTATTTATGCATCAAGGTTTGCTGCAAATGCACTTCGAACCTTGCGACAAAATGGTGCACGCAAGACTAGAGTGCCACAAAGATTGCTACCACTGCTGCCACAGAAGCCTGCTGAACCCAATTTTGATGCTGAAAATCATTAGTAGCATGGCGTTTCAAGTGAATTATACTGTAAGTTTGTGTTATACATGCATAGTTCATATGTGAGAGTTTTCTGTACATATATATAGCACGTGTAACATGTTTTATAAGCAAACATCCTACTTCAAAGTATCTAAGTGATTAATAAGCTGGCATCAATAATTCTCTGTTCTCAATAGACAATGAAAGGCACCCTTTATCAACAATGATTCTCCAAACTTTAAAATCCTATTGGTGCCTTAAGAACTTTAAAGTTTGAAGAGATGTTTAGAGATAAGTATGTGTGACATAATCTCACACTATCATCTTCATAAAAAAGAAGTCAGCATAAAAACAAAAACTACATATAAAGAGAATAGTGATTCAATAGACTATTTGAAAGCTGGATTCCACAAAGTAGGCCAGAGCATATGATATTTTTGCTAGTTAAAACTAGTTTGTTGTGATAACATGCATATGAGAATACTAAAATTAAAATAAATAAAAAATTAATCTTGGAAGGGATGTGTGTTTTAAAATTTTGAGTTTGGAAGGGATGTAGTTTGCTGCGACAATATGTATTTTATTGTTAGCTAGCTTGATTTTGTGGTTTACTAAACACTTTCCTATAACTCACTGTTTTTAAAAGAAAGCAAGCATTTTCCTAGTGATTTCTAATTCATACAACAATATCTTGCCTTGTAAGAATTAGATAAAGAGTTATTCTATAATTACAACTTTTACTGGACTCTTTTCCACAATTATTTTGTAGCAAATTGTGACTAACTGTCTATCGCTTTCACATTTACTTACCATTTTTTCTCCACTGCTCACAATTAGCTACAAATGATAATTGTAACAAATGGTGTGGAAAACGGTATATGGTCTTAGAATTTTTGTGAGATAAAAATATGATAGTTTTTCATCTTGAAACAACAAGATAGATTGGATGTTTTGTAGATGGATAAGACTTTAGATCCTCTTATTCTATAATAATTGCTACTTATTATTAGGACAAGACAGCGATCAGTTCTTTACTTTATAAGATAATTTATTAGTTGAGCTAACACAAACCCAAAAAATTTATTAGATTCAAAATCTATTACATGTGTATTAAAATAAAATACAAATATATATATATATATATATATATATATATATATTGCTGAAATAATAATACCAACTACTCGTCAAAGGTAATATATATTGCTGAAATAATACTCATAATTAAGCACCAAACTTTCTCGTACCATGATGTCTGGTGTGGGGTGTGTTGCTGCCATTGCCAACAAGGTCAAACGTTGGATTGCATGATAGAACCTTTTGACATATAGCCGTGTTTTAAAAACGCGGCAATAGAACCTTTTTTTTTGTAGTGTATGAGTGCTCAATTATAATTATTCTCTTAGACTTCATCCTTAAAATAAAAAATTATCTTAGACTTAAAAAATAAAAAAGGCCAAGTTTTGTAAGGTTTGAATCATATTAATTTTTTTTTTTTTTTTTTTGAGAAACAGAATCATATTAAATTTATAGAGCAGATATATAAAACAAAAAAAAAAAAAACAAACAAAACTAAAATAACAGTACTCCAACAAAAGGTGTCTGTATATCTGTGTCAAATTGTATATAACCGAACCGAATATATTATGCTTCTTTGTATGACCATTGGAACTTTAAGGTGACAATAAGATTTGCCCCTTTGTAAAGGAATTAGGAATTTTTGGCCTGGTGGTGACTACTGGTGAGCACTTTGCTTGGTATCTCGGCTATATTTTGCACTACCTGATAATGACTGGTGGGCATTTGGACCTTATCTACAATGGTGATGGAGATATTTCAACTTTATAGACGTATATATCTTGGTAAAGATATTCAAACCAATTTCTAGATTGTTATTAAGGAGAAGGTATACCTTGTTACGAGTATATGTATCTTCTCATTCACAGAAGATACATATAACCGTAACAAGGTATATTTTTCCGTTATTAAGACCTTTGTATAACTTCTTCAACATATGTTAGAATATGTCTCTCAAGTTCTAAAGTTTCTTCTCAAAGAAAAAATATATATAAACTTGTTAGAAAAATTTATCATTGGCCATGTGGTGTTAGTCAAGCGGGTAGGGTTTTTATTTTTTTTTTATTTTTTATTTTATGAATAAGAAAAGATGGCCTTCAATGTGAATTCATCAATCACATGTCATGTGACAGTAAAGGTAATACCATGTAAAACATCGAGGCCTTTACGAAGATATTGTTGTGGGCACAACACATTAGTTAAAGAGTCACTATTTGAACCAATCAACTCCTGCAAACATCATATGAAACGATACAAGAACTCGTACCACCAAGTGAGCTACTCATGCCTTGTGTATGTTTCCCAAAGGTCATGCATTTCACTCCTCATAGCTATCTCTTTTTATGTGGGTATGAGACGGCTCATATGAACCATTAGAGTAAGATAACACACCCAACCACCAAAAAAAAAATAATAATAATAAAAAGTATCTTTAAACCTTTGAAAAGTCTAGGACCACACATTTTTGGGCCACAACTTTAATGTGTTAGGTTGTAAGTGATGGAGAAAAAATTGTAAATCTATGTGAAAGTAACAAATAGTCAGTCATATAAAATAGTTGTGAAATGTGTGGTTTTAGAATTTCTCTAAACCTTCACATTCCCTTTATAATAAAAAAAAAAACCAAAATTATACCACACCATCACTCCACCAAGTTGCCTTACAAGTACTAAAAGTTACCAATCGCACTTTTTTTTTTCTTTCTTTTTTTTTATATAATATATGAACCAATCACATTCTTTGTTACATAATTTGTAAATTTTATGTAATATAACTTGTAATATTTTTAGCATTCTCCATTCACCTTAATTAATTCCATTAAACTAAAATAAATGATGAAAGGAAAGAAGTCAAAGAATCCCAAAAAAAAAAAAAATCCCCGTCTCCCCCATCCTACGGCCAATCTCCGGCTCCCTAATCATAGTGACCACTGGAAGGAAGAAGCCAAAAATAAAAATAAAAATAAAAATCTCACTAGAAAAAGAAACCAAATAGTTAATATTATGCATTTAAATCAATACCCACCTGGAAAACTTTCAGAATATGAAATACCCACTATGAATTATTTGGACCAGCTCAATTGCAACTATTGTTTGTTAATCAAACTCTCTTCTTTTGTGAGTTCCAGTTAACTTAACTAGTAAAGTTTCTAAGAATTGAATAAAAAATTTATAATTCAATCCTTGCTTATACCAAAAATTGATTGGTGTCTTAATCTGATGATAAAGAACTATCATTAGAAGTGAATGCTACAAAATTAGTTTTGCCCTTCAAAAAATATCAATCATTTAGCAAAAATCATTTATCACAAACCTTATATCTGGAGGTTAATTTTTTAAAATGAATTAAAGTCACGTCCAAGTTAACTTAGTTAAATGCTTATATATTTAATTATTGATGGTTCTTCTTGAAAAAATCTAGATTCCAGAGTCAGCAAGTAGTGAGGAGCTTAATTCATGATCACAATGGACGTTGGTAGTAGGTTCTCCAGACCCAATTACTTGGGCAATCAATGTTTTAGTTGCATTAAGGACTTATGAGCAGTTATAGATGATCTTCAATTAGCTTTCTTGCCCATTTGTTAGTTGAACTTATGCTAAACTTGTTATACACTTTTTGACTAATAGTACCAATCTATTAGGATCCTCTCCATATGAAATTGATTCATTTCATGGTTCAGATTAACTATTATAAATAAGATAGTGAATCCAATGTCATATCATTTAAGATTAACATCATTTAAAATTTTAAATGACGTGACATTCGGTACGGTTTTTTACCATTAAAAAAAAAAAGAAAAAAAGACTATTTCCATTTCAAGTGAAATGGAAAAGGCATCTTGTCTGCTCATGATTTCTATTCTTCTATTGTTATAGATTGCAAATCTCTCATGAGCTTGATATATTATCTAGAGCTACTTCATTCCTACCATGAAGGAAATCAAACAACTAATTTCCTAGCAAAACTTGGTTACTCATAAGGCGTGTCTTTTGTTGTTCATACTTCATAGCACTCCTCCAATACACAGCTAAGAACTTTTTAAGATTTTTATATGTCAGAATTCGTATTCGACCTGTTATGTAATATTTGTAACTACAACAAGTCTTTTGTTTAGTTTTTGGTTAAAATTTGATTCACTCCCTTGAGTTTTACTTTAATTCTCAAATTGTTTTCAAAATTTTAATTTTTATCAGTTTAGCCTCACTCAGACTCAGTCAAAATGAAGTCAGTCGGGTTCTTCTGTGGAAATCTTGTCGTTCGATGAATATTATTTCTATTAAAAAAAAAAGTTGAAACTATTGTATTTGCTAAATGATTTGGATAGAAGAACCATATCTATTTAATTTAACAAAGTGAAGGACTAAATTAACAAAATTAAACATTAAGGATTAATTTGACAATTGACGTGAAAGTTAAGGGATTAAAGAATAATTCTAGAGTAATTCTAAGACGAAATAACTCTAGATATAAAGATTCAACCACTAGTACTCATCATCATACACAACACCTACATATGTAGGAACAAAAAAATGTAGGTAGTAAAGGAACATAATTTGAGTTATGCAATCATGAGTTCCAATCAGCTCAATTATTAAAATCTTAACATTAAAAGAAAGAAAAAAAAAAGAAAAAAAAAGAAAAGAATAGCATTTACTTGAATATTTATAGAACAATAGGATTTGATTTGTTACATCCCTCATCTGTAGGGTTTCAAATGTAATTTTTCCTTTTTATAATTGTGAATAATTTGCTGGTTATTTTATCAATTTAGATCAGTAGTGGAATTCAAAATGCAATTAAGTTATCCACAAGTACGTAGAGCCACAGAGAAAGAGAGTTGGACAAGGACGCACCCCGTCTATTCATTCATATTTTGTGAGTGAATATTAAGAGTAATAAACTCTCACTTCCAATTAATGGATAAACTCTAGCACACTTTTTAGACAATTAATTGATATTGATACCCCAGAAAAGATGAAATTTGTAGAAAAGATATTTAAAAAAAAAAAAAAAAAAAAAAAAAAAAAAAAAAAAAAAAAACACAAACACAAACACAAAACACAAAACAAAACAAAACAAAACAAAGCTTTTGTCCTAATCTCATAATCTGTTTGTTTTTGCTGCACGACTTCTGTTTCACTGTTAACATGAACATACTTGCTACCAAATCATACAATGCTTGATATACTGCATGCCAAAAAAGACTATTTCCAGGTGTAATATCTAGCTGCAGCCAAAGTCAAAATGACATTTTTTTGGTGTTTTTAACAAAGACATCAAGGGTTCGAATCACTCTCTGCCACTTAAAATGTGTGTTGTGTGTGTGTTTAAAACATGTGATTTTTCATGTCTTTGCTCAGTCCTCAATGTACCCTTTTGGTATGTGCGTGTGAGAATACCATAAGCTAGACTCCGTCACTGCATTTCATCAAATACTCATTGTATGTGAAGTTATCTGCATTGTAGTTTCATTAAAATTTTGTATGAAATAGAACAATGGATAAACAATTGTGAAGAAGATAAGAGTTAATATCTTGAACTTATGAATCTGGCAGCCTAAATGGATGTTGTTAGACTAATAAATTGGAAGAAGATTGGAGGGAACTGAAAGATAGGTAGTCTAGACTATTCATTTTAAGTCATGGCAGAACAAACACTGTTGGCAGCCACAAGTGGAGAATCAGTAGTGACACCATAGTAAAGAAAATGCCTCAAGTAAAGCTAGAGGTTATTGCTTCCATAACTTTCATAATTAAATTGACAAGAAAAATAAATGAAGGATTTCTGCATTAGCATGACTAGAATGAAGTTTGTCCTGAAGGGTAAACTAATGCAATCCAAAATTTTATCATCTTGCATTGAAAGAAAAATGGTTGCATATTAAGGACAAAATCAACTGTTTAATGAATCTCCATCTACTAAATAAATAAGAGGGATACTTCATGATTAGTGGAGTTAAGCCATCAGATGGTAAATTTTGTACTTGTCATTACAAAAATATTGCATCACATGTTAACTAAATCAGCAACCCATTTGAATTTTGAAGGCCCTTGTGCTCTGTCAAGGCTGAACTCTGACATTTCAATTGCCATCATCATCATCGTCGAAGGCTGAGCTCTGATCAGTACAATCGTCATCGCCATTTCAGGCCTAGTAAATAAATAAGAGGGATAGTTCATGATTAGTGGAGTTAAGCCATCAGCAACCCATTTGAATTTTGAAGGCCCTTGTGCTCTGGCAAGGCTGGGCTCCGATCATTACAATTGCCATCATCATCATTGTCGAAGGCTGAGATCTGATCAGTACAATTGTCATCTTCATAAAACTGTGGTCTTGTGTTCAGGCCAACTAAATAAATAAGAGAGATACTTCATGATTAGTGGAGTTAAGCCATCAGATGGTAAATTGTATACTTGTCATTACAATAAAATATTGCATCACATATTAATTATATCAGCAACTCATGTGAAGGCCCTTGTGCTCTAGCAAGGCTGAGCTCTGATCATTACAATTGTCATCATCATCTTTGTCATCAAACCATGGTCTTGTGTTCAGGCCTGTGAGTATACTCGGAATCTATATGCACAAAAGCTCTCGCAACTTCAGGGAGTTGCTCCAGCTTCTCTTGCAGTGTCTCACCAATGTCATGCGTTTTGCTCAGAACCATGTCTTGTGGCAAAACTATGTCAACCTCCACAAAATAATGATCAGAACCAAATGTGTATGCTCTTACTGTGTCAATTTTCTTGATATCTTCATGGTGGTTCCATATCAGATATGTTAGCTTTCCCAAAAATTCAGGTGGTGCTGTCCTTCCAATTAGGGCAAATAAATTCTCAAAGAACGTCTTCTTCCATGTATTCATTGTATATAATAGTATCTGCATCACAGGTTCAAGAAATCATTGTAATAAGATAAGAGTAAGGTTCAATTCCAAGGAGCCAAGAAGAATTCCATCCTCATGCCACTTATAGATCCATGTCAAGGCATAGAATGGAAGTGGAATATCACTTGAGAGAGAGAGAGAGAGTGGAAATACCAAATTTTTTTAATACAAAACACAGTAAGTGGTAATTGTGATGGTTTTAAGAAAGAAAAGATATTAAAAACCAGTGGAGTAGCTGAACCCAATTATCTACAGTACAGTAAAAAGGGGAGATGGGTCAGGTATTTGAAAAAAAAACAAGTCAGTTGCATTGAACTCACTATAATAGCTCCAGTAGGATCAATCCACCAATAGTATCGACTGGCCAGGACAACTGCTGCCAAACTGATCAAATTGGTTTTAACATCAGAAAAATGATGTTCAGCATAGGCTCTAACAATTTTATCTTTAAACCTTCGACAATAGACCGCGAGCATAAACTTCACCAAAGTTACAGATGTCATTATTCCAATTATCCATTTCTCCTTCTGAGGATCCTTTTCAGGCACAGACTGTAATCAGCACATGAAATGAAGATTATATTAATCACTGATATTGTAAATGAATACAATATAGAACTTTAGAACGATAAGTGTATCCACCAACTCAGACTGCGATATAACTAGGACCTCATACATTTGGGTAGTACCTCAAAACCTATGCCAACCTTTTTGTAAAGTACCAATGACTAAGGAAACATTGGAGCTCTGAGTTCTGACAAGACATCAAGAAGGGTGCTAATCTTTAAAACCTTCTCAAATTCAACGGTTAAAATGTGTCCTAGTCCTGTGCTTACCGCCGTCTATATCCTTAATTAACTTAGGTTGAAGCTAATATTATCAAAGTTGCATACCTTTGTAATGAATTGTTGAGCTGCCTGAAACAGTACTTGTAATCCGAAAGATCCAAAAATAATGATTCCCTGCAAGTTCAATATATGATGCATTATAGCAAGTGTTAAAACAGAGTCTGGGCATATCTGATGCGATTATTAGCTTGCCTTGGGTCCATATCCCCATAAATCATTTTCCCCTTGATCCTACATTCAAAAAGTAAGCCCAAAACCAATGCTATTTATTCCTAAGTGTAGATTGTTTGACCACTTTTCCAATTTATAACCAAAAAAAAATGTTATTCCAAAGTGTCTATTCCTAGCTTGATATGCAGAAGCAAAAGGCCAATGGTCCCCTGCATTTTGTCAATTAACAAGTTCTGCCAAAAACCTTTTTCTATTTTTTGCAAACTCAAAAGACTCTAAGCATAATATTTCCATAACAAAATGAGAGTCTAAAGCATGACCTGATGAAATCTTTAGGCAAGCATTTACATTAATTTCAAACTGCTTGTAATAGAATAAAAGTAAAACTGTACCCTAACACCATTAAATGTTTTTCCCTCTAGCATTTGTGGAATAAGATACAGTTGAGGCAACACCAGTAATGGTTGGAAATATTTATTTACCTCATTGATCACAAGAAGGATTGCTGAAAGTGAAATGAAAAAAGGGAAGCATGAAACCTATTAAACTGATTGCATGAAGGGAGAGGCTTAAATTCAAATATACATTAAGGTGTTTCCAAATGCAGCCTCACAATTGTTGGGTTGAATGACTTACCACTGGCTGCATCCGTTTCTTTCCAATTGGATACCGATGCTGGTTTGGGTTTTGCATAGCATGAGATGTAAACCACAATATAAATCCCCACAAGAGATCAAAGAGTGGAGCCAAGATTGAGGCAATAACCGCCAATGATTTGCTCTCAATAGAAGCAAAAACCTTTGCTGCAAAGAGCACGATGTTAGCTGTGTTTGTTACATAGATAGCCATCCTCACACTCTTCGCCAACTGCTTCATCTCATCCTGATAAAAAGTAAATAGATTAACAAAAAAACAAATAATCAGTTTCTGTTTTCCGAGACAGATTTTAGTTGAACAGATTTTTGCTTTTTGTTTTTTTAGGGAGTGTTAGGAACCCATTGGTTCCTAAAAAGGATAAATGGGAATTGTATGGAAATGGATGGGGAATTGCATGGAATCTTATTCAAGGTAATCACCCTCCAAAAAATTTATTAAGAGGGAAAGAGAGAGAAAGTATTGCACAAAAGCCACAATTTGGTTTATTCATTTAGCGCCTAATTTTGAATTAAAATCATGTATTAATAGGAGACTAACTCTAATCTAATTGGCCCATGTGGCTTAAGATGATTGGCTAACTATTTTAGCATATGTGTTCTTAGAACTAGTCATGTGTTAAGTGTGTTATATGTGCTTAATCCCTAACTAACTATTTGAAAAGATGAAATTACAACAATTATTAGAAGATTGCGAGAATCATATCGATATTCCTAATTCCTATAACATAATTTGGGGTTCCTAACATTTCTCTCTCCCTCAAAACACTTACTTAGAAAGTGGCGTTATTGAGTGGCATCTTCATGAGGGGGTGACCGGCCACTAAACCAATATTCCAAGGACATCTTGACCATCGTATTCACACATTGCTTCTTCTTATGTTGGCACCAAACATCATCTTGAACCCTTAGCTAATAGCTCATCTTCCAATATTCCAATGACATCTTGACCATCCTATTCACACATTGCTTCTTCTTAAGTTGGAACCAAACATCATCTTGAACCCTTAGCTCATCTTCCAATGATGAATTGCAACGTGTTCGCTTCCCATTCTCATCAATGTGAATAAGAGGATTTCCATAAACTAGCTTGAAATAAACCAGCAGTTCATGGCTTCATGCAAAGCCCACTGCATAATTAGATAATCAAGTAAAGATGTATCATTTTGAATGGAAATCAAAATTATTGCCATGTTTGCATCAAAGCTTCTGACTTCCTTGTTTAGTTTTCTGGAGTCATCCTTGACGTACAATGAGTTGTAGTAATTTGCTCCTACGAAGTCAAATGAACCCTTAACCTGATTTAATTCAAGATTGGTGAAGACTGGAATTCTTGAGCCTACGATTATTTTATTACATCAGGATAGTCTCCATAAATCTAGGAATCCACATGCCAACCAATTAAGAAGTCCTTAGCTCGCTGAGTGGTGATTGCATCTTCAACCGTGAAGCACACATCTGCACATGTATACAAACTTCCTGCAATAACAATCTGTGAAACTTACATACTCCAACAGCACTCGGACACCCCAAGACAGTTCTAGGAAGCAATCAGGAGTTACTGGATATAAATCCTAGACCACCATGCTGACAGTCAATAGTGTGCCACCAACGTGCATGTCTGTTTGGTCCATGTCTTCATCCTAAATTACATGAGTATCCCCATTTAGTGAAGCATGAGTTTGGCTAACATCAATGACCAGTCAAGCAGTGTGTTGTTCAGTGGTAGCCTCTCCATTGGTGCATTAAGGATCGGTGTTTGAAACCAATCTTGTAGACTACATTAAACTCCATCCAATTGGTGCAGAATCCCAATGCCTTCAGTGGTAGCCTCTCCATTGGTGTATTAAGGACCGGTGTTCAAAACCAATTTTGTAGGCTACATAAAACTCCATCCAATTGATGCAAAATCCCAATGCCTCCGCTTCTTGAATCCATTTCTACACCTTTCCCTCCATGTGATAAGAGGAATCGAAAATCCAGGATTTGAATTGATGTCCTTTCATTGAGTGTTCCTAAATTGCATTGATTTATCCGAAGGATTTCATTTCAATTGGAATTTGGTTATTCACCATGTAAGAGGATCCCCCTAAGGATCCATGTCTGAATGGTTAAAGCGCCCAACTCATAATTGGCAAGATAGTTACCACCTATCATACGGCTTTCTAACTTCACTTCTTTTTTTGGTCGTTCCGTTCTGTTGATCGAAGGTAGTATAAGAGATCTGCAACCCCCTGAAATGAATTACATCCATGTGATAAAAGGACGGCTTGAAATGTGGTAAGAGTATTGTCAAGAGTAAAGAAATCATAGACTTGAGAAGCCACATAAAAGAATCTCAACCTTTGATTTTGGTAACTCCGTGTAACTTTGATGCAATGCAACGGATTCAATCATCTCAAGATCGATGGCTTTGATGGCACTTGTTAGGAAATTAGTGGTTCCTAACGGGGATGAATGGAAATTGCGTGGAATTTGAATGTATTCAAGGTAGTCAATCTACAAAGAATTATTAAGAGAGAAAAAAAACACCACGCAACAAATTGCTTAATTGACTTAATACCTAATTGAGAATTAAAATTATGTGTTTATAGGAGGCTAACTCTAAATTAATTGACTCACATGGCTCAAGATGATTGGCTAACTATTTTAGTATGTGCTCTAAGAATTAGCCATATGTTAAATGTGTTATATGTGCTTAATTCCTAACTAACTAACCAATTGAAATGAAGGAATTTCAACAATTATTAGAAGATTACAAGAATTATGTCTGTATGCCCATATAGCATAATTTGGGTTCCTAGTAGAGGCAGGTTGGGGGGGGGGGGGGGGGGGGGGGGGGTGTGTGGGGTTGGGGCCGCGGGCATATAAGGGGAGCTTGAAACTTTTATCAAACAGGTTCACAAGGAAACAAACGTGTCATAGAGGAAGAAATATGATCACAAATACTAGTCATTCAATTTATTTCTATAATCGAACTCAGAAATTTCCTTCTTGTTTTGTTCCAAAATTTTCCATTTAACACCACTATAATGAACATACATTTAAAATCATCAAGCTGGGGTGGAAATACAATTAAAACAAAACCTATAAAATCTCACAAGAAATATATGAAAGTTTTTTAGTTTCTGGGGGCTACGAGTGCAGAATAACCAACCTCTGTTAGATTTCCAGGGGCACGACCTGTTTCAATCATGGTCTCCATCTCAGTAAACCCTTCAATTAGCCTTTCTAGTTTCTTGTAGTAATCATTGACCTTGCGTTGTTTCCCTACAGCCAAAGAGTACGACTTTCACATTACATTCATCACTATAATAATGGACAAGGAGGTGAATGAAAGCATCCAAAGTCATCAACTATTCATGTTTCATTTTCCAAAAGAACATCAGGTATGTTAAAGAATAATAAAACATTGATACATTATGGCTAAAACTCGAAAAAAACTGAAAACTAAAGGAAATATGTGAAGTACCTAGCCAAAATTCCAACAGGAACTTCAAAGCTGTCAGGTTATCTAAAGTTATTCCCTAAAGCCTTCTGACTCCATCATTCAGAAACATTGCCAATTTTGTTGTATCCGTGCATTCATATTACATACATAAGGATTTGTGATTGTGAAGAGGGCTTACTTGGGGTACGAAGAAAGCGTAGAATCGAGGAGCCATGTTCAGCATCCCTTCTTTCAGGCAATTTAGGGAACCCTTCCAGATTTATCCTCCATGACATGTCCTCCTTCTCCACGGCTGATGACAGAAGAGGCTCTGTTTTGCTCTCAATGTTTGCCTCCACCATTATGCTTCTCACGTCTGTTGGCAAAAGAGGCTCCATTTTGCTCTCAATGTCTGCCTCCACAATGCCCTCCTTCATGTCTTGAGGCAAAAGAGGCTCTGTTTTGCTCTCAATGTCTGCTTCCACTATGCCTTTCACGTCTTGTGGCAAAACACACAGAAATAAACACCTGCCTATCAATAATATTATACGTACATAAAATTTGTGAATTGGGCTTACTTGGGGTACGAAGAGGATGGCGCAGAGTGAAGGAGATATGTTCACCATCCCTTCTTTCAGGAAATGCAGGGAACTCTTGCAGATTTGTCCTCCATGCATTAGAAGACATGTCGTTTTTCTCCACTTGTAGTGGCAATAGAGGCTTCATTTTGCTGTCAATGTTTTCCTCCACCGTGCCTTTCACGTCTGGTGGCAAAAGAGGCTTCGCTTTGCTCTCAAAGTTTGCCTCTCTCTCTCTCCTCCTTGACATGGACAACGACATGTCCATTTTCTTTATAACTGTGAACAAAGGAAGCTCCATTTTGCTCCCATTGTTTCGCTCTATCTCTCCCTTACACGGCGCAGACGAATTCTCCACCTCTGGTGGCAAAAGAGGCTCCGTTTTGCTCTTAGAGTTTGCCCCTCTCTCTCTCCTCCTTGACATAGACGACGATATGTCCTTTTTCTCCACGTCTAGGGACAAAGATGCCTCCATTTTGCTCCCATTGTTTCCCCCTATCTCTCCCTTCCATGGCGCAGACGAATTCTCCACCTCTGGTAGCAAAAGAGGTTCCATCTCTCTCTCTCTCTCTCTCTCTCTCTCTCAAAAAGACACAAAAAGAATAAAAAGCAGATTGCTGAGGTTTTGGGGTTTGATTGCTACTACTCTTCTAGTGAAAATGAGACTGTTGGCTCTTTTATATGTAAAGAAGATGAGACTGATGAGTGATGAAGGTTCGGGTTTCACTTTATAAAACGCGGTAAACGAAATTGGGAAAAGACTAAAATAGACACTATATGAAGCTTCGTTGCAAACTGAATGTCGGCAAAAAAGTTTTGTCTTCGTTTTGCACGCGGAAGGAAGGACCACGTAAATTTGTAATGCAGCTCGTTAATAACGTTAAGGAAAATTGAATACAAATCCACTATCTCAAATTTTTTGTTGCATATATCGTGATAAATTTTTTTTGTGGTTCTTTTTTTTTTTTTTTTTTTTTTGCAAACTGGACTAAGGTTTGTAAAACAAAAGGAAATATATATATATATATATATATATATATATATATGGGGCCAGAGAATTTGTGTCCCGGCTCACTTTCCATTAGGGCTCAGGGCCCGCGTCGAGGAGAGAAGTTGCCGAGGACAAGTAGTGGAAAACCAAATAGTCTAGAGATGCAGCCGAGAATGACCCTGTCCTCGGCTTCCCAAGGCCTAAAAGGGAAGAACGACATGTCATTAAAGCAGCCTCCAAAGCGCTCCCAGAAGAAAAGACGAGTAGAATGGGACTCGCACGGAGGTACAGTGTGGGAGTGGTTCAAGGAGAAGACGTCACCTCCACATTGAATGTGCCAACAAACGTCCTAACCACATTGATGGGAAAAAACTCTTGAACAGTGTGATTTCGGTTATTGCAACTAACAGAAAGTAGGGGGAGGCGGCTGATGGGACAGGTACTCGAGTAGTTACTTGCCTGATCAACAGATGAAAGGTCAGGATCAACCGAAAAGGGCTTTATAATGTAAGGGCTTATACGCCAAAGAAAGGATGGTACCCAGAAAGTAAAAGGAAGAGGAAAAACATTAAGCTCAATGGACAAGGTCCATGGATACACTTAGTTCACCTCTGTGCGTCCACCATGAATACCTTGAACTAACCACTGTCCGGTGATTAAGGCCTAGCCTTTCAGCCCACGCTCTACAAATTTAATTGTTTGGGCCTCAAACGCTCGAACCCAATAAACCAATTGGGGTCGTTACAAATTGAGTCCTTACAATATATATATGATTTTTCTTAACTTAAAATCTGAGGTGCTTGGGAGCTAAGAGAGAATGGTTCGAGTTGTGAAATTAGTAGTATATTGTACTACTCCAGCTTGAAATTTTCATAATTGTTGAAAGATCTTAAATTCAAATAAATAAAATTGTCTTCACAAACCGCTGATCTCATGAGATGTTACATTGCATAAAAGGAAAATCAATAATTGTTAATTCATCTAATTATCTTTTTAAATAAAATTAACTATTAAAAAATAGTACAATATTTTTTAGGAATTCAAAACATAAGTTATTAGCAAAAATATTCATTTTTTAATAAAATTTATTTATAACATTTTTTTGTATCATTAAAAAATATTTACAATTTGAAAATTATTCTTTTAGTTTTAAACAAATTTTCTCAAACCCAAGTTTTTCTGCCCTACGGTCCAAAAGATGGCTTATGATGATTGCAACTCTTTCTATTTTTTATAGAAAAATTAAGACCCCGTTTGGTTTAGAGCTAACTCATTCTCAGTTCTCTATTTTTAGTTCTTATCACTCAAACCCAAAACTCAAAACTCAATTCTCAAAACCCATTTTCACTCAAAATTTGCAAAATAACGTTTGGACTCAGTTCTCAGTTACCTATTTCTACCACTTTCCCCAAACCCGTGGGCCCCACCACTGACACTACCCATGGTGCATCTGTTGCTACCCGCGACTCGTTATTAATGAAAAACCCACTTCTTTTTTTCCTCAGTTCTGCTTTACTTCTCCCACTTCTTCTTCTTTACTTCTCCAGACTGAAAGAGTCACCGTGTTCTACCTCTTGCCTCTCGCCTCCCACATCAACGCACGCCGACATCAAAACAGGTATTTTCTCTAACGCTCTTCGCTCCTTCTCTCTGTCTCCCCTGCTCTGTTTCGATCCGTTTTTTCGTCTCTTGCTTTTGTCAATTTTTGAGAGATTGTTTTTGTGTAAAGACAGGAGCAATGATTTCAATGCCAAAGTTTCATCTTCCAAATTAGCCGTGAGGAGCAACCCAGCTTTTAGGCACCCTTTGGTGTATGTTTGCTCTTTTACTTGTTATTTTCTTAGCTGGTAATATTGTTATCGTGAGTTTTTTGTGCATTTCTTTGTGGCGATTGTGATTTGAAACTTTTATTATGGTAATGATCTGATTTACAATCATCTTGTGCATATTTTGCAATTTGACAGTCACCCATTTTTTTCAATTCATTTTTTCAAGGGAAAATGAGTTGGGATCTTTGATTTACTATTAGAACAAAAGAGGGTTCTTTGTTATTCTCCTGAAAGGTGACATTTTTTAGACATACTAAGAGTGACAATCCCCATATGTTTGTTTAATGTCTCAAACTTTGAACGTGCACTCTATTTGTGGACTGGTTGCTCTTTTGGTTCAAAAAATTTATAAATATTGATTTCCTTTCAAGTTCTGAGAGAATTGTGAATGGTTACCTACTTACGATGCATAATATGTACCATTCAAAATGCATCATTTGTAAGGCTTAATTCTGTATGCGCTCATGGTTCTTGATTACTGATATCATCCAAATATTCATACTCAGTGTTACATAATATTTTGACATTAATTCTATATTATGTTCGCTAGTTTTTGAAATCTTAGATTGCTATAATTTTTTTTTTTTTTTATGGATCTTCTATCAAATTTTGGGTAGTATAACATGTAATAAAAATGCATGTAATAACATGTAATAAAAATTCTTGTGGAGAAAAGGAGTGAGAAGGAAAGTAATAGTTCACCAAACAAGGTATATATCATAAGGTGTGATAGTGTAATCCAAATTTCTACCCAAAAAAAAAAAAATAGTGTAATCCAAACAACTGAAAATGCATTTTTATTACATGTTATACTACCCAAAATTATGGCAGTGGGCATTGCATTGTTCTGTTATATGCAATGTGAGTTGGATGGATCTTCTGTCAAATGTCTATGCATTGTTCTGTGATATGCATTTCATTTCAGTAATAGCTTGTAAGAGTTAAATTTGATTTGGCATATAATGAGATCAATGTATCCTTTAACAAGCTTTCTTTTTTGGTCCAAATGAATTTTGAGAGGTGAGGAGGAGGATGGAGTGGTGATTTTGGATGTACATTGTCTTTTGGATTCATAAGAAAAAGAGTGGAGAGTGTATTGGTATCTTAGGTTGAATCAAGTTAGGAGTGGATATACATTGTCTTTTGGATATACATTGTCTTTATTAACATATTTTGTCTTCCTTAAGCCCAAACTCCCATTCTCTTTTGATTTACATAAATTACTTGGGGAACCTATTACTGTGGATTTGGATTGCTTTACTCATGCTTGTATAGAATGTTTCAAGTATTCTTGTATTCGTGATTGATATAGAGGCAGGTTCTTACCAATGTCGGAAACAAGTAATTATTACTCCAGTACCAGTGGGCATCTTTGTGACCTAGACCATTGCACCCTTAGGACATCCCTGAAACTTCATACTTTTGGTAGGAGGTTTTATGGCTGTCGCTACTAGTCACCAGTAAGTACCACATCCAAAATTAGTAAAACATTGATTATGTGCATTAAGTCACCAATTTGTTGAAACGCTATTTAATTGCTTTATTTGATTGTACAGGGTGATGACCGTGCATGTAAGTTCTTCAAATGGTTGGATACCAACACTTGCACTCGTGGCGCAGCAACAGCACCTATTGTGTTAGCAAAATTCCAAAGATTGGAGCACGAGGTGGAACTTGCTAATGAAGAGTTGAAGCAAGCACGTGCAATGGGAGAAGCTGCAAAACGAAAGGCTGAAAGAGCCAAGGTTACGTGCAAGATTTCCGAAGAGAAAGCGAAGAAGTCAAGATAGCTCTAGTAATATCATGGGTGATGTTTGGAGTACTGCTTATTTTGTCTACTAGGTTTAAGGATGTTAGAAGCAGGCAAATGTATTTGCCTGGATGAGTTGGTTATGTGCATAATAAGCTAGAATTGTATTGTGAAAATTGGAGATCAATTGTATTGTAATGGTACAACTTCATGTACCAATTTTTGTATTGTAAGTATAAACATTTATGGTATGTATGACATTGTACTTTTATAAATCTTCCTTCCAAGTTTTTCCTATGCTCAATTATTTTACCCCATGCCATGGAAGTCTCACAATGCTTTTATCCATTGATTTATATATATATTCTGGTATTGATTCTCTATTGCCTACCTTCTTTTGTATTTTGGATGCATTTAGCTGTAGTTTTAGTGCTTTTGATTGGATAATTGAGAATAGATGGTAGTTGATATAAGCGGTAGCAAATTTCAGTTTTTCACTTTAACTGATGTGAGTCAGGGAAGAACATTGGCAACATCCCTGCCTGTAAGGCAGGAAGATTAAGAGAAATTATTTAGTGGGACTAGTAGAAGCTTAGGGGATGGGAAGGATTCAAATTATTTTATTATGTGCATTATCCATTCATCTTAGATGCACTCATGCACAAATTTAAATATAAATTATTTTGTGTCATCTTTTGTGTCCTTGAATATAAATAAATTTATTTATAAAAAAATTAACATGATATTCATTGATCCTGTAGCTTATAGTTGAGATTCTTGAAATCCAATTTTTCCAAAATATTGTGAAAAGGAAGTACATACAATTGCATGTAAGCATGTTTACCTGTACTTACATTACCAATAGGTATTAGATACACCTATTTTTACGTTGCTAAAAGGAATTACATCAGAAATGTCAATGGGTTATTGACATTAAGCCAAAACATGTAACCACTGTTCATAGTTAATGTAAATTTACAAAAAGATGCATCATAATATCTAAAAGAATGCATCACGTATCTAAGGGACTTCTAGTCATAGTACCTAACTTTATACAAAAGTCACCACAAAAAGTCATAGGCGGAGGTAATAACTCTATACAACAAGTCCCAACAAAAAACGGTGAATCTATATACGTGCCCACCATCAACCCTGTCGTCGTGCGTACTCCTCCCGCATGCGAGCAGTCACATCATCCCTAAACTCACCCATTGCCCTCTTCACCGCATCAGACATCTCCCTCACATGCCTCCTTTCAGCACTTGTACTTGACTCAAGAGAATTCCCATTGTTCCCAGCTTTTACATCATCTTTATTAATGTCAAGGTTCTCCCATGAGTTAAACATTTCATCTTTACGATTATTGATACGTATAAAATTGTGTAATGCACAACAAGCAGAAACAACCAAACATTGCCGAGATTCCTTATAGTTTGCCATACAACTCAAAATGGGAAAGCGAGCCTTAAGGACTCCAAAGCTCCTCTCAATTACCATGTGCAATAAAGAGCGTCTATAGTTAAACAACTCTTTCCCTAATGCCGGTTGCCTATGGCTCCTCCTGAATTCCTAAGCATGATATCGGGTGGCCTTGTGTGGTGGAAGAAACGATGCACCAATGGGATGCCCCGAATCAACCAAGTAATAGGACCCTACAAGAATAACATATCTCAATTAATAATAGGTGCATGTTTTATATATATATAAAAGAATTACTAAATGGCATTAACATTACATTCAAAACTAGCACATAATATTTGATTTTAATAAGACAATAGCAACAACATTCAAAACCATCACATGATGTTAGGACATCAAGACAGAACCGATCAAACCACAGTTTAAAAAAGTGAAGCAACAAATAAACCCTTGTATCAGTAATCAACCTATATATGCATAATTGTATGAAAACTTTACTTCCTATGGCAAAACAAGGCTAGTTAACATCACTTCTTTTGCAGAAAAATAGGGAACAAATAATGTGACAATAAACTAGACCGGAATAGAGTGCAATATTGTACCAATTCTCATTAACAAATATCTATGAAAGTTCTAGCTTTTACTAAAACTGCAGAAACAAAAGCAACACCCTACGGAACTTGCGGGACAAAAAAATACCATTTCTCTAATCCTAATAACTTCAATCAGTGATGGGAAGCTTTGCTCCTTCAAGTGCAAACAGCCAAACAAACATTCCAGTAGCACACATTGTGGTAATTTCTACAAAAATCCAATATACTAACATGGAATCACATCAGGGAGAAATGATTTCGTCAATTCATATTTTTCCTATAATATTCTAATGTATAATATTTTAAATTAAGAAATTATATGATTGACTAATTTGATAACAATTGTTAACCTTTTTTTTATATATAATTACTCACATAGAATTTTAACAATTGTAAACATCATATTAATTTTTGTATAATCATATAATCTTCTTATTCTTAATTATAATTTTCTTCTTAAGATAATTAGATTATATTTTTCAATTAATTTTTATTTTCTATCCCTTTTTATTACTTAATTTTAGCATTATTGTTGCTGCGCTCTAGTTGAGTTACATCAGAAGTCATGTCATTATGTTTTTTCTTTTTTCTTTTTCTATATTTTTCTAACATTTATTCATATAAGGTAAATTAAGAACTCCTTTATTTAACAATCAAAATATCATATTTTTCTTATTTTTAACTCTTATTATTATTAGTTTCTCAACTTATTGTTACACTTCCTTCAACCTTTCTCTCTCACTTTTACCTTTTCATCTCCCTACTACTGTCTACCATAATTCATATGTGGTATAATATATAATTTAGTCTTTAAAATTTATTGAAGATAATTTATTCTCCTTAAAAATTGAATTATTTATAAAAGTATTTTCCAATTTATTCTTTAAAATTTTTCATTCCCTTAAAGAGATTATAATGGTAATTAAAATTCATCATAAATTTACAGTTGATATTACTCAAATAATTGATAAATACAATCTACTTGGATATTACTCAAATAATTGATAGATACATTCAAACACATAGTCATGTAGATTGTATTTTAATATAAACTCAAATTATCACTTCCAAAATATCTAAGAATTAACTCAAACCAAAACAATAAGATGGAGAGAGAGAGAGAGTACATGTGATGAGGAACTCAAAAAACACACCACAAAAATGTATTAACCCAATGTGTAGATACAAAAAATACAAAAATACATCAATCTAAAATATAGTTGTAGAAAAGAATAAATAAGAGAGAGAGAGAATATTCACCTTTTTTGGGAGAGAATGTGAGAAAAATAGTAAATTTATATAAAAGAAGATTAGTAAAAAAATACTCAAAAGAAAATGTATGGTTGTTGTTGAGGCCCATTTTAGCAAAGAAAGAAGAAAAGGGCCAATGGCAAGAAAAAGTCCAACAATATAATAAAGAGTGAAGAAAGAAGAATTAGCAAACTGAGAAAAAAAACCATTAAGCCCGAGTGGCAGAAATAATGGTCCACAGGCCTATAAAATAATAAAAAAGGCCCCAAAGAAAGCAAACGGGCCTAAGGGAGCCTAGAAAAGGAAGTAGTAAGCCTATGAGAATTATAAGAAATGAAAAACAAGCAAAATGAGTCGGAGGAGCCCAAAGAAAGGAATTAGTAAATGGGGTTGATGTAAAGGCCAACAAACCCCTGAAAGTAAAGGATATGGTAATTGGGTCAGGGAAGCCCAAAAGATATAGCAAAAGCCCATGGGAATGTAAGAATGGAATGGGTCAAGGATGTCCAAAGGAATGAAGTGAGTCGAGAATGCCCAAAAGAATGATATGGGTTAAGGGAGCCCAAGATGGCATGAGGATTAACCCAGTAGAAATACTGGGGTAACATGAATTGAACAAACGAAAAGTACATGACAGGCCCAAAGGAGGCTCAGCAAGTACAAGTCAAGTGGTAACATGGCAGAAACAATCGAGTGGCATGGCGGGAATACTAGTCGGCCCATAAACCAGCAATGAAGAGAAACAAGGGTCGAATTGAAGAAGAAAGGGCCCTTGCCCAAGCAAGACCCAGCCTAGAAAGGAAATGAAATGCAAAGGATAAAGACCCAGACTCACCCACACCACAAAAGGTTAAAAATAAGCAGCAAAAACGCACAGTAAGACCAAACAAACTCATAGGCAATAGCAAACACATGAACGGCAGACAAACCATGGACTCACATGAGAGTGGAGCACGAACAAGGCTCAGGCACCACCCACTTGTACCCAGCCTATACAAGCATGGTGAGCCATGAGCCAGAGGTAAGAGAGGGTATGGTTTGGTGGTGGGGAGAAAGGGGAAGTCTATTCTAGGATTGACATACCACCCAAAAGAGGGAAAAATGAGCTGAAATCACTAGGTGCATGCCATAAGAGTTAGTAAGAGAGAATACCCAACCTTTATCCGAATGGGATGCTACAAAAAGTAAGAAAACAAAACAAAACTCTTTTGTTTGGGTATAGAACGTGGCGCGGCCAGCATAAGGTAGTGGTGATGGCTGAGCAGTTAACAGACCAGTACCGTCTGGGAAGGGCACCCACACTAGGCAGTTGAGGGGTCAAACAGTAAAACTCTTCATGGCAGGCAATATAAAAAGGTCTTAGCTGTGTACAGTGAAAAACAACAAGAATAACGAGAAGCAAGCAGAGAGTAAGGAAAAACAAGTAAGGAAAATAACAAGAAAGAAAAATAAAGAAGAAGAGAGGGAATATAGGAATAAGAAAGGAAATGGAGAAAAACAAATTGGATAAAAAGGGAAGTGAGGAAGCAAGAGTGTGACAGGGCATGCACCAATAGGCTACTCTCTTCTCTCCCTCTCAATAGCCTACCCCTCTAGCAAGATTAAAGGATTTGAGGATAAGCCATTTAAGCCCATTCTTTCAAAGTAGGCAATTTCCATGGCAGGATTTCCCTATGAGATTGCCCACATTGGAGAGTAGTTCCCTTTCTAGACTTAAATCTGCTAAGAAACCAAGCACAGCAAACTAAAACCCCTTTTTCTTTTTATTAATTGATCAAGCATTGACATTATTCCTTCTTTTCTTTTATTATTGTCACTAACCTATTTCTTCCATACTCATATCGCTGTGTTTTCCCTTACTAAGAAAGTGGTTTAATTATTGTCTTTGGTTAGCAGCAAATATATTCTTCTTATTTTATTATATTATGCCCTCTTGCTATAACATTTTTGAGACAGCATCTTCTGCCGTGGGCACGTGACCAAGATCTTAGTAAAAGGGTCCTAGCTTGCGCACAAGTTGACTTAAGGTGAGTTTCAATCAAGGCAGTCCCGACTCTTCTACCCCAGAACTATTGGGCCACAACGCAGCAGGACACAGTCCAGCTTAGAAGTACAAAAAGGCCCACCACAATTGTAAACAAGAAAATTATCCAAGCCATGCTACATAGTAGAATAACATTATATCATTAAATACTATGTAATGCCGTAGGATAACATCTATCAATAAAATTAAAATAAATAAATAAAGAAAAGAAAAAAATATTAAAAATTAAAGTACAATCAAATTGCATCCATCACATCTATCTAAAGTAGTGTTCAACACAAATATTAGCCAACCTAAAATAGATATGCAAGAGAGAATAATAATTTTTTATAGTAAGAGAGAGAGAGAGAATATTCACATTTTTTTGGTGCCAAATATGGATTGAACGGAAGAGAGAACAACAAAATTTTATAGTAAAAAAATGGAAGAAGAAGAGTAAAAATAAAAGGAAGATGAAGAGGTGGAAGAATGGTAATGTTAATGTATAAAGTAGAGGGGAGATAAAAAGGTAAAAGTGATGAGAAAAAGTTGTAGGAAGTGTAATTGTAAGGTGAGAAATTAAAAAATAGAAGAATAGTTAAAGAGGTGAGAGAAAAATATTGGAAATAGGTGGATGATGGAACTCAACTGGAGCATAGCAACAATAAATGGTACTCTTTACCTTTTAGATATATATAAATTGTGAAATCGTTTCACAATTTTACAATTATAATTGAAATCATGTATTTAAAACACGATTTTAATTGAGTATTCCATACAGACATTGTAACTATACTATTACTATTCAATAACATAATATGCATTTTCTATATTAAACACACCTCAATGTATTTGAAATTTTTTTTTTAATTCTTTAAAATTTTTAATTTTTCAATTTATACTGTGAAACATAATATATTTTATAGTGAATAATAATAATAATAATAATAATAATAATAATAATAATAATAATAATAATGAGATATGTATAAAAACACAATATGATAAAAGGTTAAAAATTGGCGGATCAGGCTGTTTTTTTGGAGATAATATCTCATATTCTTTACCAACTTTTACACTTTTATCCCACTTTTACTATTTTTTAGTCGTAACTTTTTAGTCTATAAATTATAAAACTAAGATGTAACACATTAGATTCCCCAATTAGACTAATCTAAATTTAATTTAATTGTTCCTAAAAAAAAAACATTGTTTGTATTTTATTGGTCATGTTAGTTTGAATTTAATTGAATAACCTAATGTATTACACTTAAGGTAATGTACTTAAGGTTTTCACTTTCTTAAAAGTATTACAACCCCCTTCCACTTTGTAGTCATCCACAAGTCTCTCCTCATCACCTAATCACATTTTTATTAGCTTCTCCCTCTTTCTTAGCAAAGAGTTTTCTTATTTAAAGTTAACTAAATATCAAGAGATACTATCTTCTTCTTCTTCTTCTTTTTCATTGCTTTTTTAATCTAATTTCTATTATTTATCTTATGATTTATGATTTTTCTTCTTTAGTTCAATTTCTATTTAGGTAAGAGGTGCCAAAGTGATTTTAAATTTATATCTAACCATAGTAGTCTAATTTGGTTGAATTTAAATTCTATTAATTTATGGTTGTTTAAAGTGATATTTTAATATTTAATTTCTATGAATATTATTTACTTGTTAAAAACCCATGAGTTGCACAGTTTTAATCATAGACTTATAAAATATTAATTTTATTTGATAAAAATAATTATATGAAAGATCAATTATATAAATCTTTGTGATTTTATGTTTGTTAATTAAATTGTAGGAACTTTTTGAGTTTTTGTTTGTTTTAAGAAAATATTAATTACACATTGAATTATCTAAGGTATACAAAATGTGTACTATGTAAACTTTGCTATATAAAAACATAAAATAATAATAAATAATCAAAAGACCAAAAGATTGTTCCAAGTCTTGATAATAGATAAGATAATGGATAATTTCATCTGATTCAATTTTTTATATTCATTTGACTTTCTTCTAAAGAAATTTTTAAATATTATTCAAGATAATATATGTTCATAAATTTGACTTTAAATCATAAACAAAGACGTAAAACTTTCACGATTTTGATCATGAAATTAGGTCAAGAAATTATAGAATATGTAATTTATTTGGGGAGATATAACTAAAATAAAAAGTATAATTATATAATTTTATAGTTCCAATATGATACTAACTTTTATAATTCCAATCTAATATACCGATTGTTTCACAATAACATTTGTAATTACTTGTAACAAAATATTTGCATATTGTAAGAGAAACACTCTTGAAGATTTGTGTTTAGTATTATATGATTCTTATCTTACTAATTAAATTTACCAAAATGCAAAGCTCAACACATAATTTACGAACTCCATACATAAACACAAATAAAATGTAAAACTCTCCATATAGAATTTTATCAACTCCATCACCCAAATCCCTTACACATTATGCAACCCAAGCTAGTCTCCATAATTAAGAAACTAAAATAATTTAAAAAATTGTGAGAAATCATTAAAAAAATATGGCCTAACTCTGATTAACACAAAATAAAGAGAGAGGGGCAGAGGAAGAGAGAGAGAGAGATGGCTCACAATTATTTCTCTGTTGCCGATGAAAGAAGTGACTCACAAAATGGTATCTCAAATATAAAACTAAATTTGAAATAAATATTATTATTTAGTTATTTGAAATATTGAATTAGATTTGATTTGACTATGATATTTGAGTTATAATTTGAAATACCTGTGATGCGGTGTGATGATGATATGCACATTGCACATGAGATACAAACAAGATTAAATAAGAGTTGCAAAATGAAGTTTCTACCATATTAAAGCACTATTATGGGATGTAATGGAATTAGTCACTCTTACCTACTTGGTGTGTAAACTTATGATCTATATATAAAATTATAAATAAATAAAACTCCCTTTGCACCCAATTTGTTTTTTAATATGGTAATATTTTCAAATTTACTAATTTAACCCAATCCCATGTAAATATATAGAGTATTATTTAATCCCACAAAATCATGCAAAAAAGATATTTTGCATGTCCGTTTGTTAGTTATGGAAGTTATATGATATGTGACAATATTCCATACAGTTCCGGCCGGATACGTTTGAAATGGAAAGACGAAGCTTCGTGTTTTTCTCAAAAAAAAAAAAAAAAAGAATAAAAATAAAAAAAGACGAAGCTTCATGAGATTTCAACGTGGATGCTCATACTCTTTTTTTAGTTAAAACGTGAATGCTCATACTCGGCACATCTATCAAAAAATAAAATAAAATAAGAGTCGGCACATGCATGAACATTGAAACTTACCAATGAAGTTTTGTCGATAATCCTTATTATAAAAAATAAAATAAAATAAAAAAAGGAATTTTTCCCTTTTATCCATCATAATCTTCATTATAAAAAATAAATAAATAAATAAAAACTTTCCTTCTTATGAATTTTATTTACGTAATTATTTTTTTCTTTGTACCATAACTAAAAGAGTAATAGACTATTATTTTTTATGACAAACTTCAATTGAAAAAGGAAAAGAAAATCTTTCCTACTAGTTCAAAACCTATATATATAAAAAGTTGAAGAAAAAAGAAAAAAGAAGTAATAGTTTTAATAATTAAAAAAAGAGCGGGAAAAATTTATTAGAGTAAAAAAGAAAAAAAAAAAAAAAAAAAAAAAAGCTCAAATTCTTGATGGAATAATCTATTCTTCTTCCCGAAATTTGTGTATAGATAATATAACATAAGGACAACTAAATTATAAACCCCAAATTTTTTATTGTTTTTGAGTTAAACTTTGAAGTTTAGGTGTATATGTTCATAATTTTATAAATTTTACAATCTGGCCATTTAATGAGTATTAACCAAAATATCATACTTCACATTAGTTGTAATTTAAGAGTTGTTATTAAGTACTAAAAATATTTTCAAGTGAATGGTAAATGAAACTTTGACTAAAAAATTAAAAGAAAATGGATAATTCATGTATTAAAAATCCTAAAAGACATATGCAATAATTCAATATGCATGTGGTTGCTTTCGCATGGCCACTTAAAAGTAAAATATGAAACCGAAACACATCCTAACCCCTCCTATACGTAACCACCAACCTTCAGAAAGTAGCTTGTGCTGCTGATATTCATATCCACAATGCGCGCAATTAGGACTTAAAAGTTAAAGGAGTGACAAATATATCTATATATATATATATATATATACACCCAGGAACTTTAATGCTTTATCCACTTGTACTGTGCGGAGAAACTTCCTCCTACCTTCCTTACTGTGGCACTTTCTAGGGAAAACAATTCAGACACCAAACTTGAAGATAAGAATGTCGTTCATGTACTGTCAGCATTTGAGGATAAGAATGTAAGATTTTTTGTCATCTTCCTCCTAAAATTTTATTGTATTAGGATTAGTATTGGTGGTGCTAAAAAAAATATATTGCTATTTTTAGTATTACCAATGCTGAAAAGCATATTGCCATTGTGAAGGAAAACCTAAAAAATTTGGCTGTTGAGCTTCAGTGTATAGCCAAAGATGGCTATACATGGTAGCTAAGATGGTAAAAAAGAAATATTTTATTAAAAGTTATATTATTTTATTGTGTTGGAGGTGATGGTAGTTGTTTAATGTAGTAGATATATTATTTTATTGTATTGTTTATATTATTTTATTATGTTCAATACTAAAATAAAATCACCAAAATGACCCACTAGTGAAACCCAACCACCACCAAAACAACCATCACCAAAACCCACCACCAAAACTGGCAAGCATCGAAACAACCTATCGCTACCATTGAAACACCCACCGACCCAAACGTCATCCTAATTGCCACCCAAACGCCAATCCAAACGAAGACCTAAACACCACCTAAATCTTACCCAAACACCACCCAAAATTTAACCCAAACACCACCCAAACACAGACCCAAATGGCCAACTCAAACTCCAACCACAGCCACCGACCCAAACTCTAATTTGTACCACCAACCCAAATCCCTACCTAAAATTGCGAGGGAGAACTAAGAGAGAAGAGAGATTTAGAGATCCTACCCAAAATCATGAGGGAAAGCTAAGAGAGAAGAGAGACTCAAAGATTGAGAGGGACTGAAGGAGAAGAAAGGACGAAGAAGTGCAGAGAGAGAGAGAGAAGGTGAATAAATTATATTATTTTATGTTTACAAACTCATAAACCGTAGGTTGTAAATATAAGTACTTACTATTCACGGATACTAAAATGTTTTAGATATAAATACCGGGTTAAAGAACTTTTTTAGTGTCTCAATTGCTAAAATAGCAATTTGGGGGTTGTAAATGCTAATGCTTTTAGGAGATGATGAATTTATATATTTATTTAATCTAGGATAAAATGCAAAACTGACTCTTTAATAAATTTCATTTCAGTCCTCTAACTTTATTTTCGTTCATTTCAACCCTCTAAGTTTCAGATTTATTCAATTAAGGCTTTTCTGTTAACTTTGGTTAAAATTTTTTGAAAAAAAAAATCTGGAAAATATTTTTCAATCATTAATTGAATTTTTTAATTTAAAAAATTTGAAGAAAAATTTATAAAATTGAAAAATTAATCACAACATATAACAAAAGTTTATGGAAAAGTTTTAATTGAATAAACTTTAAAGTTAGAAAACTGAAATGAACAAAAGCAAAGTTAAAATACTGAAATGAAATCTGAAAAAACTTAGAGGGTCAGTTTTGCATTTTACCCTTTAATCTAATAGGTCTCACGTTATGGTTTTTCTAAAAATGAAAAGTACTTTTTGATTATTATAGGTATCACTCTCCTTCGTTTTTTTCTACCATACTTACAGCAATCAATTATCTTACTTTATTTAACATTTAGCTTTTATCTAAAGGTACGTTTAGCAAAAAGCTAGGGTCCAAATAGATGACCTCTGTCCTGCTCAAATTCTGTTTCACTGTTAACATGAATACCTACTACAAAATCATAAAATGCTTCATATACTTCAGGCCAAATTAAAACCCTTATTTTCTTTTTCTCATTTCTTTGCTCAATGTACCCCGTGTGCATGTGAGAGTACCATAAGCTGTACATGCTTCATCACTGCATTTCCCCAAATACTCAATTGTATGTGAAGTATCTGCATTATGGTTTTACTAAATTGTTGGTATGAAGTAGGACAATGGATTAACAATTTTGACAAACATAAGAGCTAATATCTTGAACTTTTGAACCCCAGAAGGATTGAGCAGCAGCAATCTGGCAGCCTAAATGGCTGTTGCTAGACTGATAAATTGGAAGAAGATTCAAGATAACTGAAGATTGGTTGTCTAATCTATTCATTTCAAGTCATATGGCAGAACAAACACTTTTGGTAGCCACAAGAGGAGAATCAATAGTGACACCATACTAAAGAAATTAAGAAAATACCTCAAATAAAGTTATTGCTTCCATCAAGTAATTGACAGGAACAATAAAATGAAGGCTTGGTGCATTAGCATGACTAGAATGAAGTTTGTCCTGAAGGGTGAATCATATTATCCAAATTATTACCATCTTGCATTAAAAGAAAATGGTTGCATATCAAGGACTAGTACAAGATCAACTGTCTAATCCATCTGCTAAATAATAAGAGGGGTACCTCATGATTAGTGGCATTAAGCCATCAGATGGTAAATTATATAATCTGGCATCACAATAAAATTGCATCACATATTAACTAAATCAGCAACTCATTCAAATACCCTTGTGCTCTGGAAAGGCTGAGCTCTGATCATTACTACTGTCATCATCATCATTTTCATTAAATCACAATCTTGTGTTCTGGCCTATGAGTATACTCAAAATCTATATGAACAAAAGCTCGCTCAATTTCTGGGAGTTGCTCAAGTTTCACTTGCAGTGACTCACCAATATTATGAGCTTTGTTCAAAAGCATGTCTTGTGGCAAAACTATGTCAACCTCCACAAAATAATTTGAACCAAAAGTGTACGCTCTTACTGTGTCAATGTGCTTGATATCTTCATGGTGGTTCCATATTAGATAAGTTAGCTTTGCCAAAAATTCAGGTGGTGCTGTCCTTCCAATTAGTGACCAGACATTCTCAATGACTGTCTTCGTCCATGTATTTATTGTATATAATGCTATCTGCATCACAGGTTCAACAAATCATTATAAAAAAGGATACCTTTAAGGTTTTAACTCAAAGGAGCGAATGAAAGTTCTATCCTCAAGCCACAAATAGTGGGCAATTCACTGTAAAAAACGAGAGATATAGAGTGAATGCCAATATTTTGTCATGCCAAACATGGCTGCTAGTGATTTTGATAATTTTAGGAAAAGAAAGGAAACTAATAACTTGAAAAGTAGCTGAATCCAATTATCATTACTATTTTTGGATGAATAAAAACAAAAAATGAACCCAATTATCAAAAGTATAGTAAAATAAGGAGGGGAGGGGGGTTGGAAGAGATGCATATGAACTCACTATAACAGCTCCAGTGGGATCAATCCACCAATAATATCGAATGGCCAGGACAGCTGCTCCCAAACCAATTGAATTAGTAATAACATCGAAACAATGATCTCGACCAAAGGCTCTAATAATTTCATTTTTAAATCTTTGACAATAGACCACGAGCAGAAACTTCACTATGGTTACAGAGACCATTATCCCAATCATCCATTTCTCCTTCTCAGGATCCTTTTCAGGCTGGGTCTGTAATCAGCACAGGAATTGAAAATTAATATTAAAGGGCAAACTGATACAGTAAATGACTACAGAAAATGAAATTTTAGAATGGTCATGTTCAAATGTTGCATCCACCAACTCAGAATGTGATCTAACAAGGATCTCATACATTTAGGTAGTCGCTCAAGACCTATGTCATCCTTTTCATGAAGTACCAAGAAACAAGGTCACACTTGACCTCAAGAGTTCTGACAAGACATCAAGAAGGGAGCTAATTTCAATCTCTTCTCAAAGCCAACTTTGATTAAAATATGTCCTAGTCTAGCCATGCTCATTGCTGTCTTCTGCATCCTTAACTTAGATCAGGACACGTGAGATAAAAGTTGCATACCTGTGCAATTAATTGCCGAACAGACTCAAGCAGAATTTGTAACCCAAGAGTTGCCATTACTGAAGCAAAAACAATGATTCCCTGCAATTGCAAGCTAAATTAGTAAATATTTTTTGCATAAAAGCACATGTTGTAAGTTGTAACAAAAAGTTGAAACACAGTCTATGATGTGATTATTGGCATGCCTTGAGTCTACCTCCTCGTAAGTCATAATCACTCTTGAACCTACATTCAAACTCTATGTGCAAAACCAATACTATTTCTTCCGTAGAGTAGATTATTTGACTACTTTTCCATTTGATTCCTGAACTTTTTATTCCTAAGACTAGATTGTGTCTATTCACTGCAGCTTCTAATTAACCAATTGCCCCAAACCAATGGTTTTTGTTTAAAAACTCAGAAGACCCTAAGATCAACATTTGGATAACAAAATGAGAGCCTAAACCATGGACCTGATGAAATGATTAGTCTTGCAATTCATTAATCTCAGACTTCTTGTAATAGAATAAACTGTAGCATGACATCAGGAATTGTCTATTTGTTGCTTTTGCCTCTAGCATTTGTGGAATAAGACATAGCTGAGCCAATAGTAGTAATGATGGAATAGCATTTCAGTTTATTTCCCTCATTGATTGCAAAAAGAATTGATGAAATCAGGGAAAAGGAGAAATAAAAACATAAAATCTCAACTTCTTTGGGGTTAACTTGTTTAATTAGTTTAAGATGCATAATTTTAACTCCAGCAACTTCTGACCAACCAAATGATCCACAGATACAACACTAACCAAGTACACATGAATGCTCATTATCAGCTTCAACAACCTAAATCCATCAGAATCTGAATTTCCAAAGAATTATTTGATAGGATGACTTACCACTGGCTGCATCCGGTTCTTTCCAATTGGATAACGATACAGGTTTGGGTTTCTCATGGCATGGGCAGTGAACCACAATATAAACCCTGACAAGAGATCTAAGAGTGAATCCACTGTTGAGGCAATAACCGCCAATGATCTGCTCTGAATAGAAACATAGAGTTTTGCCACAAAGAGCACGATGTTAGCTATGTTGGATGTATAGATCGCCATCCTCTCTCTCTTCACAAGCTGCTGCATCTCAGCCTGAGAATAATAATGTGCAAAAAGATTAACAATGAAAAAATATCCGTTTCTTATTTCTAGGAAACAAGAATGATTTTAGCTGAGATGATATAGTATGGTTTTTCTTTTTTGGTTGGGGGGTCACAAGGTGGCATATGATGGGAGATTGAAATTTTCATTAAACATTTCATATGGTTAAAAATTTGTCATTTGATATTATTTATGCAACCAAACTCAGAAAATTGTTCTCCCATTTTGTTCCACAAGTTGTAATTCAAAATCATCAAGTTGAACACAACCAACCTCTGTTAGACTTCCAGGCATATAACCATTTTCAGCCATGTTCTCCATCTCAGTAAACCCTTCAAGGAGTCTTTCTTGTTTCTTATAATAATCAGCAACTTTGCTTCGTTTCCCTACAGTCAAGAGTAACAAGTTTCACATTATGTTCATCACTTGTCAAATTGAATTATTGAAAGCATTCAAAGTCATCCTATTTTGATATTTCATTTTCCAAAAGACCCCAACATCAAGTATGTTAAAGAGTAACAATCCATTGAATTATTATAACATTATTGAAGTCCATTCTATAGTTTCTCTCTTTATGTATCATCTCCAAAGAATGTGAAAGGAGTTATTCCCGAAAGCCGTATGACTTCATCATTCACAAATTTTAAGTGCAGGAATTATAGAATGTCCCTTGCTGGTGAATTGAAATTCCCAAAAAACATCTTACAAGAATAAATTTGCTTCAAACAGTAAGGGGAAAAGATCATAAATTTATATATTTTCTTTCTTAATGTATATATTTCAATTGTGGTTGTTATCCTAACAAAGTTGGGACTAGGGATGTGAACACTCAACATTCAACAATCAATTCATGAGAATTAAAAATTTCAGGATCATATTTGCTGGAAATTTCCAAGTGAGTTTTGGATTTGATGGCAATCATGCTCCATTTCAGCTATTGTGAAAGTCCATAGATTGGGCACCTAAAAGATCCCTGCCCAATATTAATAAGTGAATCCTGACCACTCCCTTGAACTTGAAGATAATTACAAAACTTATCATTGGGTCAATGGACTTTTTTGGATAATTCGATAATTGGAGAAAGATGATTTGAAAGGATTTTCTGTTAAAGGACACCAAAAAGAGCCAATTGAATTATAATGTTCTTAGCCATTGGGACAATAGCCCCTTTTTCACAGAACTTACCATTGTATCAGCAACTCTGTTGAGTCAACTCAGTTTTCAAGCCAAAATCAAATTATAAGCTGAACCAAAAAAAGAACAGCTTTGAAGTTACCAAGCCAAAAATCAGATCATACACTGAAACAAAAACATCTTTGAAATTTGTACCTTGTACAAAGAAATTAGTAACTCGTCTGGTTTATAATTATTGAAAATAAAATTAGTAACTCGCCCGAGTCAACCTAGTTATCAAGCCAAAAATCAGATTTACACCGAACAAAGAAACCAATGAGTCAGATGAGTCAACTCAGTTATGAAGCCAAAAATTAAATTACATATTTTACATTAAACAAGAACATTTATATCCTTTTATTTTATATTATTTTTGCTAAATAGTTCTTAAATCTGGATTAGGATCCAGTGCACCACGTGCAATTACCCCTCACTTCTCACACAAATTTTTTTACTTCTTCACTTTTAACTTTTTTTTTTTTTTTTTTTTTATTCAAAGATTGAGATTGAAAATTACTTTTTTTTTATTTTTTTTTTTTTTTATTTTTTTTTTTTTTACTGAAAAGGTGGAGAAAGTTACTTTTTTAAATCTCAATCTTAAACATTGAATCTTCCTAAAAAAGAATATGAAATTCCCAAAATAAAATAACTTTCATTCTAATATTGGCATGTCTTGGCCAAACATTAAGATACTTAAAGTGATTGGATTAAATCATGCTTTCTAAAAATATATTTTGCTAGTAGTCTAGTAAATTTCAAAAAATTTTAAAATTAAAAAAAAAATTTAGACTTTTTTATATTAAAAGATAGGGAAAAAAAAACCATTTGAAACATTTATAAAATAGAAGTAAATAGATGTTGAAAAAAAAAATTAATAGGTCTTTGATTCTTTCCTTAAAAAAAAAAAAAAAAAATCTCTCCATATGTTGTAGTAATGCAATTATTATCAACATAATATACTCATGAATATATTAATATACTTATTTATTCCGATCAATACAAGTTAATCAAAATGGTTGTTTTTTAGTATATTTAATTTGATCATTTATGTTTTGTAATATAATATAATTATAATTTTTTTTAAAATTATAAGCCCATCTAAGACTCATTAAAAAAGTTCATGAATAGCCCATTGACCCAACTCAGCTCTCTAAAAAAAAAAAAAAAAAAAAAAAAAAAAGACATTACTCGACCACGCACGAAACCCAGCCCAGTAGACCCATGGGCCAAAAAAGGTCCGGGCCGGCCCATTTCCGACCCTTAACCAACTATATCTATGTTTTCGAAAACACAGATCATGATTCATGAAAGAATGGTTACTGCTTAGTGCTTACATGGGGCATGAAGAAGGGTGCGGAGAGTGAAGAAACCATGCTCCCTATCTCTTCTTTCAGCCAGTGCTGGGAACTCATGCACACTGAGCCTCCAAGACCCAGATGACATTTCACTTCTCGCTGCCGATTCAACATCTTGTGGCACAAAGTTCTCTCTTCTGCTCTCATGGCTCCCATTCATGCCATTCCCACCCTCTTCCATGATGAGCTCTCTCTCTCTCTCTCTCTCTCTGTGACACAGAAAAACAAGACTTTGTAGCTTTCTATGTTTAGCTTGGGATTTTGTTAAGTCAGTTCAAAACACACACTCAAAGAAGTAGAGGACTGAACCCTTCTGTGTAGAGCTTTTGTTAATGACACACAAAAACATGGGAAAGTGTTTCACTTTCATAGATAGCAAGTTTAGTATTGTCTCTGTCCCACTTGAGTCTTCACTCCAAAGATTAAGAATTTGTAAAGAAATGGGCTAGACATGAATCGTAATAAAGAATAGAATTCCATAAAATATGAAGGAAAGGAATAAGTTAAAGTTATCGATCACATAACAGTTGACGTCTTCGAACTTACAAAATGATCAGTGTAAAGTAAAAGCAGCTTCCACCGTCATAAATTGTTTCTTTCCTGGGGCTTGCAAAACGTGATAAACATTACTACTATACTTATCATCATTTTTTTTTTTTTTTAAATTTTAAGAAACAAATACATACCACAAGAAAAAAAAAAATGAAATTCCAACACAAAGATACACCATAAACTCCACTTAAAAATTATAGATACTTTTTTTTTTTTTTTTTATAGGAAATTGGGAAGACATCATTTCATGTGCTAATTATAGACCCAACCTAAGCACTTGCAGCATACCAGTCTCTATTTTATATCCTTAAAAACCCATTTTATCTATTTTATCATCTCATTTTACAACTCACCAAATATCACCGTTTCTATTTTTACATACAACTTATTAAAATAATATAAATTACAACATTAAATAATATAAATAATTCAAATACCCCAAAAAAAGTGAGAGAAAAAAAAAATTGAATAAATTATATTATTTTGTGTTTACGGACTCATGAACAATGGGTTATAAATATAAGTACCTACTGTTCATGAATGCTAAAAAATTTTAGATATACATATTGGAGCACTTTTTTGGGTTCTCAGTTGCTAAAATAGCAATTTTGAGGATTTTTCACTCTCAATGCTAGTGCTCCTGAGAAGCCATCATTGTTAATATGGGATTAACACAAAGACGCAATATAAACTCCAAGTTGAAATATGTCTGAGTCCAGCTCCAGCCATGCATGCTCACTGCCATCTATATCCTCAAGTTAGTTCGGAGCACATGAGATTAAAGTTCAATACCTTTGAAATGAATTGTCGGCCAGACTCGACCAGATTATTATTTAGCATGCCTTTGGTACAAAGTCATAGTCATTCTTCAACATACATTCAAAATCAATTATATTTACTCCCAAGAGTAGTTTATTTGACACTAGATTGTGTCTATTCGTAGCTTGATACAAGAAAAAAGCCAATGGTCCCATGCTTTTTCTAATATAATTTAACAAACTTGCCCGAAAACCAATGCTATTTGTTCATAAACTCAATAGACCCGAGCCCAATATATTTCGATAACAAAATGAGAATCTAAGTGTGCATTTGAGATTAGATTATAAGCCAAGTTTTAGCTTCTTCTTTTCTTTTTTCTACAGTTTGAGGGTCTCACGTGAATCCCGCAGTAAATGAATTTTTTTTTCTCCTTTGTAGGTTATTTTTGCGGGTTCCACCTAATGGTTCTTTCTTAAAATGCCAAGTACTTTTTGCTTATTGTGGCTTTGTAGGTATCGCTCTACATTTTTTTTTCTTTAGCCTGCTTTTATCTACATACTTTTAACAAAAAGCTAAGGGTCCAAATAGATGATCTATGTGCTGCCCAAATTCCGTTTCACAGTTAACTTGAATACCTACTGCCAAATCATAAAATGCTTCATACACTTCAGGCCCAAAAAAAATACCCTTATTTTCTCATTTCTTTGCTCAAAGTACCCTTTTGGTGTGTGCATGTGAGAGTACCATAAGCCATACGTGCTCCATCACTCATTTCCCCAAATACTCATTCTATGTGTAGTTATCTGAATTATGGTTTTACTAAATTTTTGGAATGAATTAACTCAAATAAAGTTATGGCTTTCATAACTTCCTTAAAGAAATTGACAACAAAAAAATGAAGGCTTGTTGCATTAGCATGACCAGAATGAAGTTTGTCCTGAACGGTGAATTCATACTATCCAAATTATTAGCATCTTGCATTAAAGAAAAATGGTTGCATATCAAAGGTATAGTACAAGATCAACTGTCTAATGAAGCTCCATCTACTAAATAATAAGAGGGATACCTCACGATTAGTGGCATTAAGCCATCAAATGGTAAATTCCATAATCTGGCATTACAATAAAAGTGCATCACATATTAACTAAATCCGCAACTCATTCAAATACCGTTTTGCTCTAGAAAGGCTGAGTTCTGATCATTACTATTGTCATCATCATCATTTTCATCAAACCGCAATGTTGTGTTCTGGTCTATGAGAATACTCAAAATCTATATGTACAAAAGCTCGCTCAATTTCTGGGAGTTGCTCAAGTTTCACTTGAAGTGACTCACCGATATTATGAGCTTTGTTCAAATGCATGTCTTGTGGCAAAACTACGTCAACCTCCACAAAATAATTTGTACCAAAAGTGTATGCTCTTACTGTGTCAATGTGCTTGATATTTTCATGGTGGTTCCATATCAGATATGTTAGCTTTGCCAAAAATTCAGGTGGTGCTGTCCTTCCAATTAGTGCCCGGACATTCTCAAAGACTGTCTTCGTCCATATATTCATTGTATATAATGCTATCTGCATCACAGGTTCAACAAATCATTATAAAAAGATAGATTAAGATCAACTCCGAGGAGCCAATCACAAATAGTGTCCATTTCACTTTGAAAATGAGAGATATAGAGTGAATACCCATATTTTGTCATGGCTGCAAGTGATTTTGATAATTTTAGGAAAAAAAAGGAAATTGATAACTTGTATGGTAGCTGAATTCAATTATCTTTATCATTTTTGGATAAATAAAAACAACAAATGCACCCAATTATCAAAAGTATGGTAGTAAAAAAAAAAAAGGAGTGAAGAAGAAAGAAAAAAAGAAGAAGAGCTGCATATGAACTTACTATAACAGCTCCGGTAGGATCAATCCACCAATAATATCGAATGGCCAGGACGGCTGCTGCCAAACCAATTGAATTAGTAATAACGTCGAAAAAATGATCTTGAGCATAGGCTCTAATAATTTCATTTTTAAATCTTCGACAATAGACCATGAGCATAAACTTCACTATGGTCACACAGACCATTATTCCAATCATCCATTTCTCCTTCTGAGGATCCCTTTCAGGCTGGGTCTGTAATCAGCACAAGAAATGAAATTAATATTAAAGGAATCACTAATACAGTAAACGACTACAGAAAACAAAACTTAGAACAGTCATGTTTAAATGTTACATCCACCAACTCAGAATATGATCTAACAAGGATCTCATACATTTAGGTAGTAGCTCAAAACCTATGTCATCCTTTTCATGAAGTACCAAGAACCAAAGTCACATTGGACCTTAGAGTTCAGACAAGACATAAAGAAGGGAGTTAATTTTCAAACCCTTCTCAAAGCCAACTTTGATTAAAATATGTCTGAGTCTAGCCATGCTCACAGTCATCCACATCCTTAACATAGATGGGAGCATGTGAGATAAAAGTTGCATACCTGTGCAATGAATTGTCGACCAGACTCGAGCAGAATTTGTAATCCAAGAGTTGCCATTACTGAAGCAAAAACAATGATTCCCTGCAATCTCAAGCTAAATTAGTAAAATATTTTTTGCATTAAAGCATAAGTGTTGTAACAAAAAGTTGAAACACAGTCTGACTGAATATGATGTGATTATTAGCAAGCCTTGGGTCTACATCCCTGTAACTCATAATCACTCATCAACCTACACTCAAAACCAATGCTATTTATTCCCAAGAGTAGATTGTTCGACCACTTTTCCATTTGATCCCTGAAATTTTTATTCCTAAGACTAGATTGTGTATATTCACTGTAGTTTCTAATTAAACAAATTTGCCCAAAACCAATGCTATTTGTTTTTAAACACAGTAATAGACCCCAAGCTCAAAATTTCGGTAACAACATGAGAGCCTAAAGCATGGACCTGAGGAAATATTTAGTCTTGAAATAAATTGTGGCATGACATCATGAAATGTCTATCTATTGCTTTTGCCTCTAGAATTTGTGGAATAAGACATAGCTGAGCCAATAGTACTAATGATGGAATAGCATTTCAGTTTATTTCCATTATTGATTACAGAAAGGTTTGATGAAATCATGACAAGGAGAAATAAAAACATAAAATCTTGACTTCTTTGGGGTAAAATTTTTTTAAATAAAGTTTAAGATGCATAATTTTCACTCCACCAACTTCTGAGCAACCAAATGATCTACAAAAGCAACACTAACCAAGTACATGTTGGGAAATTGCCTCAAATTCCAATTGTGATTTGGAAAGTCTATTAGGTTTCCTAGTTGAAGAAGCAAAAATTAATTTGGATTTCCTTGTTGTAGAAAGAAAAACTATTTCTTGGTGTGGAAGGAAGTCTATTACTTGTTAAAAAGGTAATGTATTCGTAGTTCAAGAGGGAATAGATTTCTTATTAAAGAGGTAATGTATTTTTAGTTCAAGAGGGAATAGTGAAAGAGTCTTATAAATAGACAATGCTACAAAGAATTTGATGGTTTTGGTCCAAGGGTCCTCCCAAGCGAAAATTCCTTTTCTCTTTCTTGGTTTCACGCTTTATTTTCCCTCTCCTAGACACAAAGAGAGTATGTGCAAGAGCAAAGAAAGAGGAAGCCGCACAAGAAAGAAAAAGAAGAGAGAGTAGCCAAGAGGAGCCGCTTTGAGAAAAAGAAGACAGCCAAGAGAGAGCTATGCATGGAGAATAAAATAAAAAGAAGAAAGCAAAGTGTTGCCACGTAAAGAAAAACAAAATAGATTTTTCTTTAGCCGTGAGACATACACAAAAATTATTGTAATTGATTTGATAATAGTAGAATTATTTGGAGTTTGTCCCGTGGTTTTTTTCCCTTCACTTTTCCCTTCAAAGAGAGAGTTTTCCACGTAAATTTTGTGTTCTTGTGTGTGATTGCTATTTTGGATTGTTGTTATTGTTGATAATATTATTTGGGGCCCAACAAATGGTATCAGAGCTAAGGTTAGTGTGGAAGCGATGGCCAGAGGAGAAGGCAAGGCTTCAGGAATTGAGAAGTTTGATAGAACAGACTTCGGGTATTGGAGGATGCAGATTGAAGATTATCTATATGGGAAGAAGTTGCATCTGCCTCTTTTGAGAACGAAACCTGAAATTATGAAAGATGAAGACTAGAACCTTCTATTGGGAGTTATTCAATTAACTCTGTCAAGATCAATTGCGCACAATATTGTGAAAGAAAAGACCAACAGTGGTTGATTTAGTGGATGATTCTTTGTGTGAATTAAGATGGAAGAGAAGGGATTGCTTTGATTAAAGTGGAGCTATTCCAAGAGGAAAAGGGGACTACTTGATTAAGATAGGAGTTATCTCAAGAGGAAAGAAGATAATTGAGGACAATTGATGGAATTTGAGTCAAGGTGGAGATTGTTGGGAAATTGCCTCAAATTCCAATTGTGACTTAGAAAGTCAATTAGGTTTTTTAGTTGAAGAAGCAAAAATTAATTTGGATTTCCTTGTTGTAGAAGGAAAGACTATTCCTTGGTGTGGAAGGAAGTCGATTCCTTGTTAATAAGGTAATGTATTCCTAGTTCAAGAGGGAATAGCGAAAAAGTCTTATAAACAGACAATGCTACAAAGAATTTGATGGCTTTGGTTCAAGGGTCCTCCCTATGGAGAAAGGGAAAATAGAGGGTGAAACCAAGAGAGAGAAAAGGGATTTTCGCTTGGGAGGAACGTAAGAGGAGGGAGAGAGTAAGGTACTGCCGCCTTCGAGAAGATACAAAGAGAGTATGTGCAAGAGAAAAGAAAGAGGAAGCCGTACAAGAAATAAAAAGAAGAGAGAGTAGCCAAGAGGGAGCCCCTTAGAGAAAAAGAAGACAACTAAGAGAGAGCTATGCGTGGAGAATAAAATAAAAAGAAGAGAGCAAAGTGTTGCCGCCTTTGAAAGAGATAAGTAATGAGTGTGTGAGTAAAGAAAAAAAAAAGAGATTTTTCTTTAGCCATGAGACATACACAAGAATTATTGTAATTGATTTGATAATGGTGAAATTATTCGGAGTTTATCCCGTGATTTTTTTCCCTTCAAAGAGAAAGAGTTTTCCACGTAAATGTTGTGTTCTTGTGTGTGATTGCTATTTTGGATTGCTAATATTGTTGATAATATTATTTGGGACCTAACATTACACATGAATGCTCATTATCAGCTTCAACAACCTAAATCCATCAGAATCTGAATTTTCAAAGAATTATTCAATTGGATGACTTACCACTGGCTGCATCCGGTTCTTTCCGATTGGATAACGATACTGGTTTGGATTTCTCATGGCATGGGCCGTGAACCACAATATAAAGCCTGACAAGAGATCTAAAAGTGAATCCAATGTTGAGGCAATAACCGCTAATGATCTGCTCTGAATAGAAACATAGAGTTTTGCTGCAAAGAGCACGACATTAGCCATGTTTGATACATGGATAGCCACCCTCACATTCTTTGCAAGCTGCTGCGACTCATCCTGAGAATAATAATGTGCAAAAAGATTAACATTGAAAAAATATTGGTTTTTCATTTCTAGGAAACAAGAAAGATTTTAGCTGTGATGAGATAGTATGATTTTTTTTTTTTTTTTTTTTTCCTTTGTGTGTGTTTTTGGGGGAGGGGGGGGGGGGTGGTGGGGTGTGGGGGTGTTCACTAGGTGGTATAGTTGGAAGATTGAACTTTTCATTAACCATTTCAGATGATCGAAAATGTGTCATAGAGAAACAGAACATGAACACAAATAGTAGTCATTTGATATTATTTATGCACCCAAAATCAGAAATTAAAATTATTCTCCCATTTTGTTCCACAAAGTTGTCATTCGAAATCATCAAGTTGAACACAACCAACCTCTGTTAGACTTCCAGGCATATAACCATTTTCAGCCATGGTCTCCATCTCCGTATACCCTTCAAGGAGTCTTCCTTGTTTCTTATAATAATCAGCAACCTTACTTCGTTTCCCTACAGTCAAAAGTACCAAGTTTCACATCATGTTCATCACTAGTGACGAATAAGGAGGTAGCATTCAAAGTCATCAAATATTGATGTTCCATTTTCCAAAATAACCCAACATAAATTATGTTAATGAGTAACAATACATTGAATTATTATGATATTAGTACTCCAAGCATAACACAAAAGGCCATCTGTGAAGTCTATAGTTACTCTCTTTATGTATCATCTCCAAAGAATGTGAAAGGATTTACAGAATTATAGAATGTCCCTTGCTGGTAAATGAAAGTTCCCAAAAAGCATCTAACTAGAACAAAATTCAAGGCCAAAAGATCAATGGTTTATATATTTTTTCTCCATCTATTTATTTTCTTGTGTGGTTGTTGTGGTAACAAAATTGGGATGTCAAAATTCAACAATCAATTCATATGCATCAATAATTTCAGAAAATTTTCCTAGTGAAAGTTTTGGATTTGATGGCAATCATGCTCCACTTCAGCTATTGTGAAAGTCCATAAATTTTTCACCTAAAAGATTTCTTCCCAATATGAAAATTGAATCCTGACCAATCTCTAGAAGGGATGCAAAATTTACCACGGGGTCTATAAACCCAATTGCCCCCTTTTTTTCACTAAACAAAGTTAAGAAACCATTGGATCAGTAACTCGGTTAAGTCAACTTCTAGTTGTCAAGCCCAAAATCAGTAACTTGGCCGAGTCAACTCAGCTATCAAGCCAAAAATCGGATTAGGCTGAACCAAGAAATCAGTGACTCGGCTGTGTGAACTCAGATAAGAAGCCCAAAATCAGATTACATATTTTACATTAACAGACAACATCTGTGTCCTTTTTTTATTTTTACTTTTTTGGTAAATTGTTCATGAATCTTGCTAAGAAAAGAAAGAATATGGAATTTGAAGAAAAAAACAAAAAATGTAACTTTCATTCTAGTATTGGCATGTCCTGGTCATTATAAAACTGTTGGTCATTCTAGTATTGGCATGTTCTTTAGGATAATATCATTATATTATACGTACATAAATATATTGATAAAAAAAAAGTTTTATCTCCCTTTTTTTTTTTTTTCCAAGTACAATTAAATTCAATTATATGGTTAATCACTCGAAACAACCACACTTTTGAACTCAATTATATGGCAAAAGAATTGCTAATATATGTTCTCTCTCTCTTTAATATATATATATATATATATATATTCATGAAAGAAGACTTACTTGGGACATGAAGAAAGCTGCTGAGAGTGAAGATACCATGTTCACCACCATCTCTTCTTTCAACCAGTGGAGGAAACTCTTGCACACTCAGCCTCCAAGACCCAGATGACATGTCACTTCTGGTTGCCGATTCAACATCCTGTGGCACAAAATTCTCTCTTCTGCTCTCATGGGTTACCTCCAAGTTATTCCCACCCTCTTCCATGATCACCTCCTCTCTCTCTCTCTCTCTCTCTCTCTCTCTCTCAGAGAGACGAAAGAAAAACAAGACTGCGTACCCCTCTATGTTTGTTGAGCTCGAGCCTTTTGTTAATGAATCACAAACACACAAAGAAACAGTACAAGACTGCACTGTAGTACCCTTCTATGTTGAGCTTGAACTTTTGTTATTTGATACACAAAAACATGGGGAAGTGTTACATAAATAACAAAGTTTTAGGACTAAGTCTTCACTGCAAAGAATGAGAATTTCTAAAGAAACGGGTTGGATGGATTATAATAAAGGAATAGAATAGTGGCATAAAATAGAAAGCAAAGGATTAAATAAGTTGAAGTTATCGATCACACTTGACATCTTTTTCGAACTTGCAAACAAATATCCTACCGACTAGCAACGAAAAGTTAAAGCAACTTCCACGTAGTGCGGTATCATAAGGATTACGTGTATAAAAGTGTCGCTTTGGTCGACTTCATATCATGACTCGGATGTTACTGCTACACAGGCGGTGCCTTCGGCGTGGAGGAAATTTAGGCAAGGCATAGCGGGAAAGGTGGGTCAAGCGAAACGTGTATTTTTCAACAAATTTTCTCACGCTTATTAGATGAACGTTTATCTTTATATAAAAAAACCGCTATGCCGCTACAGTGCACACTCGGTGTGTTTGCACTGTATAAGTACTACAGTCGTAATAGTGTTTTGGTTTCGTGAGTTTTTTTTTTTTTTTTTTTTTGTGCTTTTGGTTTTTTTTTTGTCATTTCTTTCTTCTTTTTATATACTGTTTTTGGTTTAGTTAACTACACTGGAGCTACCATTTCGAAAGTTTTTTTTTTCTCTTAAATATTTATGTAAGCTGATATATATATATTGTTATACTGACGCAACAAATTTCACGATATTTCTTTATATAAAAAGCGGCTATACTGCTAAAGTGCTTCAATACCGTGCACTCAGTGTGTTTGCATTGTGCAAGTGGCAACAGTGCTTTGGTTTCATGAGTCTTTTTCTTTTTCTTTTTCTTTTTTTTTTTCTTTTTTCAGTTTGTTTTGTGCTTTTTGTTTTCTTGTCTTTTCTTTCTTCTTTATATACAGTGTTTTTGGTTTAGTTAACTGGCACTGGAGCTACGGTCCCTAAAGTTTTTTTTTTTTTTTTTTTAAATATTTATGTAAACTGGTATATATATTGTTATATTGACACAACAATTTTCACAATATTTTCACAATTATTGACATGTCAATTTCTTAATTTCTTACAAGTCAAAATAAAATAATAAAATATGAGACTATGACTAACCACAACTAAAAATAAATGTTTTGAGAATATGTTACAATACTTATTATGCACTGCTTTTGATTTATTCAACTGACAAGGTAGATACAGTGCCTAAAGTTTTTTTTTTTTTTTTTTTTTTTTTTTTTTCAGTAATCGGTTTGTGTTTTATTTTTCTTTTAAATATTTATGTAAGCTGGTATATATATTATTACATTGACATAACAAATTTCACAATATTTTCACAATCATTAACGTGTCAATTTCTTACAAGTCGAAATAAAATAATAAAATATGAGACTATGACCAACCACAACTAAAAATAAATGTTTCGAAAAAATGTTACAACACTTATTGTTATCAAAATATTTTCACAATTGTTGAGATTTCAGTTTTTTATAAATCAAATAAAAAAATGCTAAATCTACAACATTTTAACATTAATTTCTACAGTGCTTAAAGTTTTTTTTATTTTTTTAGTTATCGGTTTGTGCGTTTTTTTTTTTTTTTTTCTTTTAAATATTTATGTAAGCTGGCATATCTATTAACTATATAAAAGGAGCCAAAGGCTCATAAATAGTGTTTTATTGGTTTATTCAATTAGTGAGGTGCACTTTTTGTTTTGTTTTCTTTCTTTTTTTTCTTCAAGTATACCAGTTGGTTTGAGTTTTGTTTTTTGTTTTTTTAAGATCTTTATATGTTTACTTTGTACTTGCAATGCAAGTTTACAGTGTAAATACACAAAAGTGGTTAATATTATACACATTTGCACAAAAAATGGTAAATATTGTACAAATTTTGTAAATGTGTACAAAATTTGACAATTTTTTTGTGTTTACAATATAAATTTACATTGTAATTAAGTACAATGTATACATAGAGATATTGTGAAAATGTTGTGATGCATGTGTCAATTCCTTATGGGTCAAAATAAATTAAAATAAAATAATAAAATATCATATCGAGATCTAGCACAACTAAAAATGTCGTAACATATTGTTGTTATTACAATATATTCACAACTAATGAGATGTAAGTTATAGGTCAAAATAAAATAATAAAATATTGAACTAGGATCCGTCACAGTCTTATACGAATGAGATTAACTTTTTATGACATAATTATCAAAATTCTTAAAATTAATGTCTCTTTTGATTAATGTAAATCTCTATGTATTTTAAAAATCAAATTATTTATATCTTTATTTTGTGATACAAATAAAATTTAGAATGGATCCTAATCACAACTTTTTTTTCCATGGCTAGCACGTGCTGCCCTAACTAGTCTAGTAATTTTAAGTATGATATCTATATTTTTCAGATAATGTTCGCATTTAAATCTTGAAAGTGATAGTGTGTGTGGATTAATGAGTATTTGACAATTAGGGGTAGGGGTGTTTGGAGTATGGTGTGGTGCGATTTTAGATCATTTTTAGCACTGCACTTTGTGGTACGATGTAGCCAAAACTATAACGGTATCTCACCTCATTTTTGTAATCACGTGTGTAGTGCAGTGCAATGCGGTTTAGAATTTAGTAAAAACCATAACCGCACAGCAACTCACTTAATTTTTGCGGTCACATGTGCTATGCGGTGTATAAGATGTGGTTTGAACAGTTTGAAACTAGTATATTTTTCAAATTTTGGGCTTTTCTTACCCAGCCTAAAACAAATTTTTTTTTTTTCCTTTTCTTTGGGCCAAGTTTTAAACTATTAAGCTAGTTTTTCTTTATTTTTGATTGGCTTTCTTTATCAACACTTGTTAGGATTATTAAACTTTTTTTTTTTTTGGGTAAACTAGGGCTATTAAACTATTAATAATATATTTAATATTAAAAAAATAAATATATTAATATATAGAAAGGGTGCGGTGCGGTGCAGTGTGGTTTGCGTGGTTTTCTTATTACAAAACCTCAAACTGCACTACACCACGCAGTACGGTGCATTGTTACTTGCGGTGCAGTGCGGTTATGCCATTTTGCGGGCATTTTTGGTGCAGTTTTTGTAGTTTGTGTGGTTTGGTAAACAACCCCTAATTAAAGAGGTTTATAGACCTACCAAACCTAACCCACCAAAGGGATGTCCGACCACACTTGAACCGAAATTAATCCAATTGGTGACTGTGGGTCTCCACATTCAAAATCTGACCATGGTGAGTCAAATGACGGATTTTCTCTTCCAAAATTCAACCCACCCGATTCAACCAATGAACCTAGTCAAATCCAATGGAGATCCACTGGATCCAACAAGATCTTTGCTAGATCTAGCGAGATCTCCACTAGATCTTTGCCATTCTAAGTAGTTCTCTACCTTTCTCCGCCATTAACCGAGGTCGACTAGCTTGCCACCCTTGAAATTCTCAATCCATCTGATCTGTTGTTCCTTATTAGTCGACGGCAAGTTGAGTTTCCCTCCACCTCATCTAATTAGGTCAGGGCGGGTTAAGCACAAACTTGACTTGATTCAACCCATGGACACCTGTAGTGATCATCATTACTTCTTCTTCTTCTTTTTTTTCTTCTTCTTTTGTTTGGTTGTTGTTATTTTGGTTCTAGCTATAGTTAGGCTCCATTTGGTCAAAAGAATGAAAGTGGTTGGAAGAATGGAAAAAGATTTTAATATTCCATTATATGTCTTTGGTAATAGGATACAAAAGTTTTTATTTTTTTTATTTTTGGAGAAACAAATAAGATAGAAAAGTAAAACGGTGGAAAATAAATATGTTGAAAAATATTATAAGAAGTAATTTTTTAATTATTATATAAGAAAAATATTATTTATCATCAATTAAATTAGTAAAAATGATATCTTACAGAAGTTAATATGGCACTATTTTTTTAAATAAACATTTTTAATAGTTTTAAAAACCGGACCACACCGGTCGGTCCGACCGGTTCAACTGGGAATCGGCCGTCAATCCAGTCCGGTTATGGTAAAAAACCAGAAATAGCTTTAAAACCGGTAAATAATGCAAACTGGCCGGTTCAACCTAAGAACCGAAAACCAGCGTAATCGAACCGGTTTTGCTCCTCAAAATAAACTACATCGTTTTTGGCTTTTGTGCTCCTCAAAATTAACCCTAAAGACTCACGCCTAACTCCTAAACACTCTCAATTGTCATCTCACGCCTCACTATATGAAATCAAGCTCTCACAAGCTCTCTGCCTCACTCAAGCTCTCTCAAGCTCACCCTCTCTAAAATATTGAATATCCCTCACTCTTTCTGCCTCACTCTCACGGTCTCACCTCTGAAATTTTTTTTCCCCTTCTCATCATTCCTCTCAGTGTCTGAAGTTGTGTTCTGGGTTTTCTTTTTTCCTTTTTCCCTTCGCATAATCGGTCTCGCCCTCGCCCTCTCTGCTCTCTGCTTCTCGGCGTCTGAAGGTAATATTCTTTTCTTTTGATTACTTCATTTTGATTTTGATTTTGATTTTCTCAGTTTTTTTTTTTTTTTTTTTTCCGGCTTCATTAGGTAATGTAATAATTAATATTCTTTTCTTTTGATTTTGATTTTGATTATTTCATTTTGTTCATTTTCTCTCTGTTTTTTTTTTCCTCGGCTTCATCTCAGATTCTCAGTTCATGTTCTCGACTTCATCTCAAGTTCTCCTTCCATGACTTCACAGATAGAATTCTCAATTCATGTGAAGTCATTCTTTAATAAGTCACGGGTTTTAATATTCTATAATGTTCATGGGTTTTGCTTGGGTTTTAATAAGTCACAGATAGAATTCTTTAAAATGACTTGTTTGGTTTGGACTTGTTAACTCTAATATGAGATGGGTTTTGCTTGGTTGTTAATTCTTAATCTGTTTTTGTATTGCTTAAACATATAGTGATCTAGATGACTGGAATATGAGATTATGGATGTAATTCTTTGATTTTGATTTCTGATTTCCTATAATTTTTTTTTTTTTTTGGGTAAATCTCATTATTATAGTTGATTTTTGAAGTTTTTGACTTTGATATCGGTTGGGTTTTGCTCAATCTAAATCTGGGTTCTATTTGAAAGTTATTAGTGTATAACTTAGACAAGTTTAGCCCATTGGGCTTAGCCCAGTATACTGTACTTGTAGTTTACTCCTATTACTTATTCTACACACATACCTAGCCTATATAAAGCTACTCAATGTCCTTAGAACACACCAGTGGAGGATCTGCAGCAGAAAGTTGTTCCCACATAGTAGAAGTCTGAGAATAAAAATCAAAAATAGACTGACCTGTCTCTTGGCGCATTTGATAAAGTTTTGATTCGATGTGGAACTCCAAGCTTGAATCATTAGTGCAATTATAGCGATCGACCAAAACTTTCCAAGCAGCCTCAGCAGTTTCAAGACGAGGAAGAAGATTATGAATGGAGGGAATTGAGGTATTGATAAACCAAGACAAGATCTTACTCTGAATACTCTCTCATTCCTCTAGGCATTCTTCATAATCATCTGTTGTAACAACAGTCTTGGAAGACTCTTCAGTAGCTGTGGCTTTAGACTTAAGGTTTGGTACTGGCTTAGGAATTGAACCAGTCACATATCTCCACAGTTTACAACCCTTGAGAAAGACAGTCATGTTCTGAGACCATGCATAATTGCTAGTAGGACCATCCAACATAATGGTGATAGGACGTATGATATCTCGTTCATTTTGTTGAGCCATAATGAAGAAAATGACCAAAAAATGAGATTGAGAGACCTCAAATGCAGAAACGGAGCCCAAAATCAGAATCTACGCGAAAAACTCCGGGCGTCCCACCTCTCAGTCTTCCAAAGGTACTTACTGCAAGTTTTGCAGTGTCAAAGGCCATGACATCTCTGTTTGTCACAAACTACAGAAATTTGTGCAAGAGCAGAATAAAACTTCTCTTCCTCAGGCAGCTGCTTTATGTCCTTCAGATCCATCGGTTCATCTTTCACTTCCTCACTTACTACAGCTGATATTGAGGCAATTATTCAACAGATTTTATCCCGCACTTCCACTGCCCTTTCTGTCACCTCAGGTAAACAACCTTGGTTTTTTGATACTCCATGTTATAACCATATGACTCCTAATGAATCCCAATTTTCTGATAAGACACCCTTAGAACATCCAATCACCATTTACACTGCTAATGGAACTCCTATGTCTGTTAGTCATAAAGGAACAATCTCTTCTCCTTATTTATCCCTTAGTGATACTTTTCATATTCCAGAGTTATCCCTCAATTTGCTTTTTGTTGGTCAATTTTGTGAATTAGGCGTAGATCTTCTATTTACTAATCATGGTGTGGATGTGCAGGATCCCCGAACAAGTCAAGTGCTTGGGACAAGCCGTAAGGTTGGTCACATGTTTAAGGTTCCTGACTTGAAGATTCCTTCACAAGTTGTTTCTACAGCTGCTGCCATTGCCACCTCCTCACCTGATCTATGGCATGCTCGTCTTGGTCATCCATCCTTATCTCGTCTTCAGTTGTTAGCTTCTCAAGGTCATTTAGGTTCAGTTCAATTTCAAAAATTTGATTGTACTTCTTGTCATTTTGGCAAACAAACAAAATTGCCCTTTAATAAAAGTGACTCATTTTCTTCTGCCCATTTTGATCTTATACATTCTGATATTTGGGTCCTGCACCTGTTCCCACTGAGGGGGGATCTAAATATTTTGTCATATTTGTGAATGATTTTTCTTGATGTACTTGGATTTATCTGCTTCACCATAGGTCTGAACTTGTGTCTATTTACCAAACATTTCATAAAATGATTGAAGTTCAATCACACCATTAAAGTCTTTCGATCAGATAATGCTCAAGAATATAATGATAAATCTTTATTATCCTTTTTAGACAGTCATGGTACCCTTCCTCAACGGTCTTGTCCTTACCCCTCTCAACAAAATGGTCGTAAAGAACGAAAACATCGTCACATTCTTGATGTTGTCCGCACCCTTCTCATTTCTGACTCTCTTCCTAAGCCCTTTTGGGTTGAGGCCGCATTCACCGTTGTGTACACCATTAATCGTATTCCTTCACCAACTACATACAACAAATCACCATTTGAGCTTCTTTATGGTCAAACTCCTGACTACTCCTCTCTTCGGGTTTTTGGTTGTGCTTGCTTTGTCTCTCTTCCTCCTCATGAATGAACAAAGCTCCAGCCTCGTACTCGTCTCTATTGTTTCCTTAGTTATGGTGTATCTCAAAAGGGGTTTTGCTGCTATGATCCCATTTCTCATTGTCTTCGTGTCTCCCGTCATGTTGAGTTTTGGGAACATCGTCCTTTCACGAGTCTTCAGCAATTTCCTGGGTCCTCTTCCTCAGAGTCTCCCATTTTTACTGATCTTTTCCTCCCTCTCTATCCTAAACTTGTGAAGGATTCTTCAACATCGGCTGCCTCTCCAGACGGCTCATCTCCGGTTCTGTCCCTGGCATATGACCCGCCTGTCTTGGATCCTGTGGCACCACCCTCTTCTGAGCATCTTGTTGGTCTTGAACTTCGTCGTTCCACTCGGGTAAGCATTCCTCCCCCTTATCACTTCTCTTTTGCTCTTGCCACCCTTTATGAACCTCACACCTATCGTGAGGCCCATACTGACCCTCTTTGGCAACAAGCTATGAATGAAGAACTAGATGCCCTTCATAAGAATCACACTTAGGATATGGTTGATTTGCCTCCTGGTCAGTCTGTAGTAGGTTGTAGGTGGGTTTACAAGATCAAGACCAAGGCTGATGGATCTGTTGAACGATACAAGGCTCGCCTAGTTGCCAAGGGTTTTACTCAGGAGTATGGTATTGACTATAAGGAAACATTTGCTCCTGTTGCTCGTCTTACATCTGTTAGATGTCTCATTGCTATGGCTGCTGTTTGCCGTTGGCCTTTTTATTAAATGGATGTGAAGAATGCTTTCCTCAATGGAGACCTCCATAAAGAAGTGTACATGCAACCACCCCCTGGCTATCTACACTCAGGCAGTCAAGTTTGCCGCCTTCGCCGTGCTCTTTATGGCCTCAAGCAGGCTCCTCGAGCTTGGTTTGAAAAGTTTAGCTCAGTTGTTGCACAGCAGGGTTTCACTTCGAGTCCTCATGACACTGCTCTCTTTGTCCGAAGATCGTCTGCTGGTATCACTCTTATTCTTTTTTATGTTGATGACATGATTATTACTGGAGATGATTATGTAGGTATCTGCTCTCTTCAGCACTTCCTTAGTCAGCATTTTGAGATGAAAGATCTGGGCACTCTCAGTTATTTTCTTGGGCTTGAGGTTACCTCATCCTCTGATGGATACTATCTTTCCCAAGCTAAATATGCTTCTGATCTTCTCTCCAAAGCCGGTATCACCGACAACAAGACTGTTTCCACTCCTTTAGAATACAATGCAAAGCTCACACCCTTGGATGGTGAACCTATATCCGATGCTACTCGCTATCGTCAGTTGGTTGGCAATTTGATCTATCTCACTGTTACTCGTCCGGATATTTCACATGCTGTGGGTATGGTTAGTAAGTTCATGGATGCCCCTCATTCTGTCCACTATGCTGCTGTTCTTCGGATTCTTCGATATGTCAAAGGCATACTTTATCATGGTCTGCATTACTTCTCTCGATCTTCTCTCGAGCTTCATGCTTATTCAAATGCTGACTGGACAGGTGATCCAACTGATCGATGCTCTATCACAGATTTATGTTTCCTGTTAGGTACTTCTCTTGTCTCATGGCGTAGTAAGAAGCAGGATGTGGTTTCCCGTTCCAGTACTGAGGCTGAGTATCGTGCCCTTGCCGACACCACTTGCAAGCTTGTCTGGCTTCGCTGGCTCTTGACTGACATGGATGCTCCACAGCCCACTGCCACTCCTCTTTATTGTGACAATCGTAGTGCTATCTACATTGCTCATAATAATGTCTTCCATGAATGCACCAAGCACATTGAGATCGATTGCCACATCACTCGCTAGCATCTCAAGAAAGGAAATCTTAAGTTGTTCTCCATCTTTTTTGCTGACCAGCCTGCTAATATCTTCACCAAGACTCACCTGCATGGTCGTCTTCGAGATCTTATATCCAAACTCCAGTTAGCTTCCTCCTTGCCACCTCGAGTTTGAGGGGGGATGTTAGTGTATAACTTAGACTAGTTTAGCCCATTGGGCTTAGCCCAGTATATTGTACTTGTAGTTTACTCCTATTACTTGTTCTACACACATACCTAGCCTATATAAGGCTCTCTATTGTACATTGTTATTTACACAAATCAATATACAGACTATTCAGTCTTTCTCTCACACTTTATATTGTTAACAAAAGTTAATTGAGGATTGGAAAATTTTTGTCTACATAATGGTTTCTTCTGAGCTTAGGCACCTTATTATTTATTGATTTACATGCTTTATTTCAATTTTTTTTCTCTATTCTAGGCACCATATTATTTATTTATTTACACCCTGCTTGCATAATTATGTTTGGATTTTAAAGTTAATCATTAAGTATCATCAAGGACCACTGTTTGTTTAGTGTTTTATTTTCTGTTTGTTGTTAAACTTAGTAGTTGTTTGCCATTTAGATGTAAATGTAATGACTAATGAACTTATTTATTTGGTTTTGTTGAAAGTTTATTATGTTAAAGACGATTGTTTTGTAACGTTATTATGTTAAATTCTTTAAAAAGATGTTATATACTTATATATTTGTACTTTTTTTTTAAAGGAAACATATTTCTTACTATTGGTTTATTAGTTTTAGTATATTAAAAAATTATTAATTATTTATATAATTTAAATAAATAATAATTAAATTATTTATGACGTCACCCGTGCGATCATCGATCGGACCCCAATCCGACTATAAAACCGATAATTAGCTCATTTTCTAGTTCTTCTACCGTACCGGTTTTTAAAACCATGCGTTTTTTTAAATAAATGTTAATACATTGCATTTCCTATATTTTATATCCTTCCTTTTATATTTCTTTTGGTTACAATTTTCCATGTAATTCAACAAGAGCATCCTAAGGAAACAAATTTCTCAATTTACTGATCCTATGTACTCAAACATAAGAGTCTCTCTTATAAGAAAATTATTGAGCTCCGTTCAATACTAATACTAATTTTTTTTGGTAACAATGGAAAATCAAAGAGTGTATGTAAAAGATTGGGTTGCCATCTTCGCCAATTGCTGGACTTCCTTGAAGATGGGTTCAGGAGCAACTTTGATTTGTAGACTTTGAAACATTCTCTTTTGGGTTCGGATATCTTCTAGGAGAATCTCTGCTTCCTTGTTGTCTGTATTTATGGTTGCCAGCTCATCCGCTAAATTTTTTGAGTTAACAAGTAAGATGGCTTTTCTATATCCTTCCTTCCAAGCAGTATAGAGCGCTTCGCGAATAGTTAACAGATTGCTGGTCTTCTTATTCCTCGTATGCCATGAAAAACATTCCTTCTTGACGGACTGTCCTAAGTGATTTTTAATCACAAAGGCTCCTCCATCCCAATTTGTATTGCCGCGACGGTTTTTGTTTCCTATGATAATTAAAATCTGCCATCCCTTACAGCTTGAGAAATTTATGTAATCTCTTTTCTCTTGTGGGTTGTAGAAGTGTTGCTCTTGGGGAGTCATTGCTTGCATCCATTCACTCTTTAATCTTTGGACTGTGCGCAAAGCTTGATGGATGTCTGGCTCTAGTCTCTCAAAAATAGCTCTATTTCTTGTCTTCCAAATTGTCCAAAGAATCGCTCCTTGTTTAGTCAATATCTCTAAATCCCCTTTACTTTTTGTATTACACTTTTCAATACAAAAAGTCTTAGTACACATTAAAATAAAATAAAATACTAATTAGTATAAAAAAAATACTAATTCCAAGAGTCAGAATAATTGCTGGCCCCACCCAGCTGCTTTCTTTCTTTTCTTTTCTTTTTTTTTTCTTTTTTTTTTTTTTTAAATACAGATAAGTAGTTGGCAAATGACAATAAAGTGGAAGGATATTTAAGTAATTTGACCTAAAAGGACCATTTTTCTTCCTCTACTCTTTTTTTCTTTTCTTTTTTGGTGGGATCAACTCATCCATTTTCTTAACGATTTTTCCTTGTGAACCAAACAGAGGAAAACCTACGTGTTCTCTCCGCATTTTTTTTAAGTTTTTCATCCATCAACTTTTCAACCCCAATAATGTAAGCTACTTAATTAGGATTGGTTAATTTATTGAGACAAGAAAGTTAGGACTCAGATTATCTACCATCTCTATCTCCAAAACGTGGATAGAAAATTTGGAAATAGAAAAGGACCCCAATAGTCCAATTCCCACAAGAGAATACTTTTTTTTTTTTTTTTGTTTATATTGATTTTATTTTATGAACAAAATTTAGCTATAAAATTAGTTGTAGTTTTTGACTACAACCTTACTCAATGTCTTTTTCTTTGAGGTGAATTTTGACAAACTTACCATTGGATTACATCTTCTTATTTCCTTCATGTTTACAAAATTTTTAGAAAATTGAAGATCAATAACAATGTTATCAATAAATTTTTTAAATTGCAAGTTTTTGTAGTTTAAAATTATGCATATAATATAGTTTAAAATTATGAATAAATAATATCTGATTGACACAAAATTTGACATTTGCATTAAGAACGTAAAAAATATGCAATTCAACAGTTAAATTTTCAACATATATAATAATGTTTATTTTATTGAGTAAGATTGTAACTTTAAACTACAACTAATTTTATCGTAAAATTTTGTCCTTATTTTATTTTTTAAAAAGTTTACAAAATGATATGATATTGGCACGAGAGAATAAATTTAGCATCAATTTTATTAGAAAAAGTCTATAATAAGTTGATATTATCAATTGTTGCGATGTGCATGAACCAACTGCAACCGATATAGTCAGTCTCAACTGACCGACGATAGAATATATACTTAAGACGTGGTTGATGTCGATCGTTAGTGGAAAAGCCAAATTATACTGCGTTTTATATAGTGACTAATTGGCCAAACCCAATAGAATAGTCGAGCTGAGCCGATATCACCGACCATGGCTCGAGAATGCATTGCAGTGCAGCTGGGTAAGAGAGAATCGAAAAATGGACCATGTCGGCTCGGCAGGAACAACATACTGCACGTCTCTAATTGTTGGGATGAATGCCACGTCAATAATAACATATATACAATTTTATTAAAGTTATTTTTTATTTTGTATTTAAAAGCCAATTCAATAGGGCATTTGTTAATAAACTTTTTAAAGGAAATTTTGATAACAATTTTATGAGAAATAAAAAAAAAATTGTCAAAAAACTAGTTACTTCTATATTTTCTTATAAAAATTTTCTAAAAATATTTTTTAAATCAATAGATATTCGTTAACTTTTCCAGTATAAAGGTTATGTACGAAAATTTTATGTATTTTATCTAAAATTAAAAAAAAAAAAATTAGTTAACATGTATTTTATGTCAAATAAAAACTAGTTTGTTGTGACAATATGTATATGAGAATACTAAAATTTAAAATTTTTGATTTTGGAAGAAATGTAGTTTGTTGTGACAAAATGTATTCTATTGTTGCCTAATATGATTTTGTGGTTTACCACTCATCTTGTAACAATAAGATAGATTGATTAATTTAGATGGATAAGATTTCAAATGTTGTTTTACGAATAATTGTTCTTTATCATTAGAACAAGACAACAATTAGTCCCCTACTCTACAAGTTATTTTACCAGTTGAACTTGAGCTAACTCAAACCCAGAAAATTGTTTAGAATCAAATTCTATTAGATGTGCATTAAAAAAAAAATATCTACCCAGAGCATGCAAAGTTGTACAAGGACGATTTTTCTTTCTTGAAAAATAATTAAACCAACTACTCATCAAAGGTAATAAATATTGTTGAAATAATACTCCTAAGCACCAAACTTTCTGTACCATGATGTCTAGTGGTACATGTTGCTGCCAACAGGGATGTTGGGTGTAACACTAACACCCTATAATTTTATTACTAATTTATTTCATATGCATGTATTAAAGAGGAGGCCCACGGTTAAATGAATTTATTTGATTTGGGTCTAATATATTTAAATAAGATAATTATTATGGTATAAGAGGCCCAAAAGAGATGGCATAAGTAAATAGATGGGCATTGATAAGCTTAAAAACTCTAGCCTTTTATCCTTAAACTTTATGTATATATAAATAAGCGTATGTTTGGATAATGGCAAGCGTCCCACGTTTTGCGCGTCTAGCGTTATGTAGTGAGTAAACTTTAAAATTGAGTCTCACGATACTATTCACATATTTAAAAAAAATTTTGCTATAGTGTTTTCAGTTTTCAGTTTTCAACAATAAGCGATATCCAAACAGACACTAAGAGATTTCCCCTCTTTTAGTGGCTCCACACAATTTTCTTGATTATCTTCTCTGCAGCTGTGCGTGTAAGAATCAGGCCAGCCCTCCCCTCCTCATTACTTGGGTTCTTTTATTTGTGTGACACCTATCAAGTTTCTATATGGTTTAAGGGTTAGTGATATCTCCCACATCTAGGAGAGAGAATGTTTATGTATATTTAGAGCTTGTTTGGACACTCACAAAACTAAGAGCCTGTTTGGTTTAGCTGTTTCCGTAACTCAATTCTCAGTTTCCATAACTCATAACTCAAAAATGGTGAGACCCATAGCAAAAAGGTTATTTGGCCAAACGATAACTCTGTTTCCATAACTCTGTTTCCATCACTCAATTCTCTGATTTTTGAGTTATGAGTTATGGAAACTGAAAACAACTAAAGGTTGTTTTCAGTTTCCATAACTCATAACTTAATGGCAATATTGTAATTAAACACACATAGGGGACCCACAGCCGCAACTTTTGACCACCTTTTGACTTTGTTTTTTTTTTTCACTTGTTCGGTCTTCAGTCTGGTTTTTTTTTTTTTCACTTGTTCGGTCTTCAGTTCTGAAAATTTTTTTTTTTCACTGGTTCGGTCTTCAGTACGTTTTTGTTTTGTTTTGTTTTTTTTTTTTAAGCTTCGGTGAGTTTGGGTACTGAAAACAAAAACAAAAAACAAAAAAAAAAAGAGAAAAAACTGCACTGGCTGACAGGTATGGGCCCACAAATAGTGTGACAAATATTGAGTGATGGAAATTGGGTGATGATGCCAAACGGGTGTGAAAAATTGAATGATGAGTGATGAGTGATGAGTGATGGAAATTGAGTGATGAGATTTCCTTAGCCAAACAGCCCCTAAGTGATATCATCCTGTTTTCATAACTCATGATCCAAAACTGGTGGACCCACGAAAAAGAAATTGTTTGGATTCTATGACTCATATTCCTTGACTCAGTTTTCATGATTTTGTGACTCAAAAAACTGAGTGATAGTAAGGGAAAATGAAAACTCAATTCTGTTGTTTTCAAAACTCAAAACCGGTCACTTAGTGGCAAGTCCGTAAATTAGCTGAGATTGTGGCCCCTTCGCCAGTGCATTGTCACGTCCATCTCAGGCTGGTTATGATCGTTGGAGGTTCCCCTGCATAGTTTTAAAAACCGGACCGAACCGGCCGGTCCGACCGATTCAACTGGGAACCGGCCTTCAATCCGGTCCGGTTATGACAGAAAACCAAAAATAGCCTAAAAACCGGTAAATAATAAAAACCAGCCGGTTCAACCGTAAAACCGGAAACCGGTATGGTTGAACCGGTTTTGCAAAATACAGAGAAAATGACTTTGTTTCTCTTGATTTCTTCCCCATTCGGCCTCTCTCATTGGTGCAGCAGTTACTTTGTTACTGTGAATGATGGGAATGAACGATTTTTCTTCCTCATTTTGAGAATCTTAGATATATTATAAATAAGAGTTGGTGAATGAAACTTTTAAATCTGTGGGTAAAATAAAATTTGGGGAGGAGGTAAGAGTCTAAGAGAGGCAACATGAGAAGGGTGGAGGAAGGTATTTTGGTTTGAAGTTTGAACTATTGCTAATTGATATATTGCAGAGAGATGGAGTGATGGACGGGCTTGGCAAAAAAGGTCAGAGGGAGAGATAGATTAGAGAGAGAGACGAAGGAGAGGACCTATGGCCTTATGGGAATTTGGATTCAGATGGATTTCTATTAGAAAAGTGGAAAGGCTGGAAAGGCTGTGAGTCTTGGGACTTGGGAGAAGTAAATGCATGTCATAAAAGTCAAAAAGTGGGTGGGTGTTGATGGTTAGTAATGGCTGGGGGTGGGCTTTTTATTTATTTATTCATTATCTCTTTTCCATTTTCGGTGAAGCCTAGAAAGTCTTGTAGCTGTATCTGTGTTAGCCTGTATGTGCCTCTTTTAAAGTTTTAACTATATTTGTGAACAACTATAGTAAGTTACCTTTAATATTTAAATGATATTTATTATATAAGTTGTGAAAAATTATTAACATTATAAAAATAAAATATATTCATCATTATTTATTTATATAATTTAAAAAATTATTAATTAAATTATTTATGACGTCACCGGTTGGACCATCGGTCGGACCCCAATCGGACCAAGAAACCGGTAATCAGTATCTTTTCCGGTTCTTTCACCGTACCGATTTTTAAAACCATGTTCTCCTGTTCCACTTCATTTTTCCCCAAATTTTTTGTTGAAATTTTTCCCCCTTCTCACTTCCCTCTCTCAGCCTCTTCTCATTTTCACTTCCCTCTCCATCCCCAGCGAACTAGCTCCATGGCACCACAATCCGTGTTCGAAGAACTAAAGAAGAACACTGCGTGATTGAACACTAAACCAGGCCTGAATCTTCACCGGCGAATCTACCTCTCTATCACTGTGTCCATACCTCTCTCTCCCTCTCCCAAGTGCAATATATATCTCCCAGGTGCAATATATACCTCTCTCTCCCTCTCCATTTTCCATTTCTATGGTCTGGTTTGGGTTTATTGTTGGATGTGAAAGGGGGTTTTTGATTTAAAGTACTGATATTGGTTGTGGCTTGTGAGACAGCATTCCTTTGTAATCTTTTGAAATATTAAGTTCTATTGGGTGCATTGATATATTAAAGTACTGATGTTGGTTTGGGTCTTTATGAATTTCTTAAGTTCTACCTTCGTTTTGAACCCGAAGAGTTAAATCCTTCTTTGAAACATTTTCTGCTAGTGATCAATCCATTGCCAACTAATTTTGCTTTCAAATCCAGCCACTTCAAGTTGAATAGAGCTGGGTCGGACAGTTTTCTGCAGGTCACAGTTTATTGCAGAAGCAAGTTTGTTTGTTGATAAATGAAAATGAATATGAATATGAATATGAATGTGATGACAAAGATCAGTGACATTTTTTCAGCAAATAGGCCAGTTCCATAGCATGTTCATTCAGAAAAGTTATTGCAGCACTTATCAAAAACAAAAAGGAAAAAACAGAAAAAGAAAAAGAAATTTAATCTATTACTTGGTGATAAAAATTAGAGAATAAGAACTCAAAACAAATGCAAATGGAACTGCAAGTACATAGTTCAGAAAACTACAGAACAAAATAGTAAACAAAATAGCAAAAGCTTTATTTATATTTATTTATGATCCCAACATTCAACTGGCTCCATTGAGGTAATGGGTATATAAACAAAAGGATCATAGCCCAAGAGAGAGGGGGTAGGGGGGTTAAAGAAAAAAGGGGGACAAATGGCCCAAGTTTAAGGGAAACAGTAGAGAATACAGTTATAATTTTGGGTTCTTTATGCAGTTAAAGGGGGTAGGATCTTTCCCTTTTGGGTTCTTTAGTCTCTATGCCCACAGATCATGGGTTGTCACCACGCTAATGGGAAAAAGGTTCTTTATGGTTACTATATAATTATACTTGTCTAAGTCAGTTCACAACCAATTTATCATCTACGCACATATCATTGTTCAAATATTTTGTCCAGACTTTATCATTTATGTTTTGCAGCATCAAGGGAATAATAGACTATGTGATGGCTAGACGCCTAGAACTATAATGACAAAATATTGTTTCATTTTTTATATTCATTTCTATGATCATAGAGGAGCCCCTTTACCATTCTGTATAAATAGGCTATTCTATTTGTACCAATATGGTATAGGGGTGTACTCAATCCTTCTTTGTCCATTAGTTCCCAGTCCCTCTCTTCGTCGCGGGGTAGAGTTCTCTAGAGTTGCAGTACATTCATGCCGATTAATAGATAGTGAAAATCTGTGGAACAAGCTGATCAAAGGTGAAAGTGAATTGGATAGTTAAGTAAGTAAAGGGAAAATTTTGAAAATATTAGTGTAGTACAAAATTATACTGTTAAGCATGAAAATAGATTTTTAAATGGGAAATTTGTGTAAATTGATGGACCTATATTTTGTACGAAATTTTTTTGTATTTCATCTAAAATCGAAACAGTTTTAGTTAACATGTATTTTATGTCAAATTAAAACTAGTTTGTTGTGACAATATGTATATGAGAATACTAAAATTTTAAAATTTGATTTTGGAAGGAATATAGTTTGTTGTGCCAATATGTATTCTATTGTTGCCTAACGAGATTTTGTGATTTGTCAGCCTTATATGATAATTATAGCAAATGGTGTGGAAAATGGTATGATCCTAGAATTTGTGAGATAAATATGATAGTTTTTCATCTTGTAACAATAAGATAGATTTAAGATAGATTGATTAATTTAGATGAATAAGACTTCAAATGTTGTTCTACAAATAATTATTCTTTATCATAAGGACAAAACAACAATTAATCCCCCTAATCTACAAGAAATTTTATCAGTTGGACTTGGGCTGACTCGAACTCTGGAGATTGCTTGGATTCAAAATCTATTAGATGTATACTAAAAAAAAAAATCTACCATAACCATGCAAAGTTGTACACAGACAATTTTTCTTTCTTGAAAAATAATAAAACCAATTTCTCAACTAAAAAATAATAATAAAACCAACTACTTATCAAAGGTAATAATAATTGTTGAAAATAATACTCCTAAGCACCAAACTTTCTTGAACCATGATGTCTGGTGGTATATGTTGCTGCCACCAAAGTCAAACGTTTTTTTTTTTTTTTTGGTTAACAAAGTCAAAACTTGTGTTAGAATCATTTTCTCCCTTCCTTGTGCGTGTCTTTGTTTCTAAAAAAAAAAAATAAGAAGGTCAAACGTTGGATGGCATGATACGAGTGCACAACTATCATTTAATTATCTTAGACTTATTCCTTCAAAAAAAAAAAAAAAATTCCTTAGACTTAAAAAGGCCAATTTTTGTATGTTTTGAATCATATAAATTTATAGGAGCAGATATATAAAACTATAGATAAAATCTAAGATAAAATTAATTTTACGAACTCGAACAAAAGGTATTTGTATATCTGTGCTGGAACAAAATCGTCAACCAAACCGAATATAGTAGGTCATGGGTTCTTGACTTTGAAATCGAATATATTATGCTTCTTTGTATGACCATTGGAACTTTAAGGTGACGATAAGATCTGCACCATTTGTAAAGGAATTAGGAATTTTTGGCTTGGTGGTGACTACTGGTGAGGAGTACTTTGCTTGGTATCTCGGTTATGTTTGGCCCCACCTGATAATGAATGGTGGCCATTTGGACCTTGTCGACAATGGTGATGGAGATATTTCAACTTTTTGGACGTATATATCTTGGTAAAGATATTTAGACCATTTACAAGATTGTTGTTAAGACCTCTGTACAACTTCTTCAATATGTCAGAAGTTATTACTTTAGTCTTGCATATGTTAGATCAGTATGTCTCTCAACTCTCAAGTTTTAAAGTTTCTTCTTTAATCCTATAAAAAAAATAAAAAGTTTCTTTCTTCAAATTTTTTTTTTTTTTTTTTTAGGTTATAAAGTAAGGCCCTTTAAATAAATAAAATAAAATCAAGTCTTCAGTGTGGATTCATCAATCCTATATCAGGTGACTATAAGGATAATATCATGTATACAACCGGACCTTAATAAAATTATCATTATGAGTACAACACATTCGTTGAAGCGTTACTATTCGAACTTCTCAACTCATGCAAGTATCATATATAAGAAGTGGTACAAGAATTCCTACCACTCAAGCCACACCCTGAAATGGTGAGCTGGTCATGCCTTGGGTATGCTCCCCAAAAGTCATGCATTTCACATTTTCACTCCTCATAGCTATCACTTTCTATGTGGGTATGGGACATCTCACATGAACCATTAGAGGATAAGATCATAGCTTAACCAATTTTTTTTTCTTTAAACTATCGAAAAAATCTATAATCACAACTTTTTGGACCTCTAATTTGGTAGGTTATAAGTAACGGAGAAAAATAAGTGGATCCCTGTGAAATTAACAAATAACCAGTCACAATCTGTCATATAAGATAAGTGTAAAAATATGTGTGGTAAAAAGTGTGGATCTAAAATTACTCTAAACCTTCACATTCCCTTTTATAATAGAAGGCTAAAATTGTGCCACTTCATCACTCCACCAATGTTCCTATCACCTTGAGTAGTGTTAGTTACTACAAGTTTTACTACATTAAACTTACAAACTGATATGTCACCCATCGTAAAGAGACAATTCAAATTCAAATATTCATTTTTTTTAAATGGTTGAAACTCACTAATTACATTCATTGCTACATCAATTTGTAAATTTTATTTAGTACTTGTAGTATTTTTAGCATTTTTCTTTCACCTCAATTAATCCCGTTAAACTTCCATTTTTCTTTCACTTTAATTAATCCAGTTAAATTGCTACATCAATTTGATGTGTCTCCACTTCCATAGTATATTCTCTATCCCTCTATCTCTCCATTTTTATCTTCTCCATCATCATTTTCAAACTTTCTCACTTCATTATTCTCATCTTAACATTCTCAGTTCTCACTTTATCTCTTATCAGTCCATTTTTGCTTTTTTATTTTGTTAGTAGAAGAAAATTGTAAAATTTCATGTATTTGCCCTTTTTTTTTGTGATGCTAATATATTCAAGACTTCAAGTTCTCTTTTATTATATTTTGTACAATTTAGGTTTCTTAATAACTGACCTAGAAAAAATTCAGTTTGATTTTTTTTTTTCTTTAAAAAGAATTTTTTTATGATTATGCAAGAAGGTGAAGATTTAAAGAACTAGAATTCCCAAAAAAAAACTCTAGAAGATCTCTAGATATTAAAACACTTCGAGCAAATAATAGGATTTAACAAACGAATTGTAGCAATAGGTGCACACACAAAGGCACTTACTGCTTCTTTCTTGCCTCTACTTTTGATGGCACAAACCATAATTTCGTCTCACATTTGAAGTGGAGAGAAGACCTAGCCTTAATATATATAAGTAAACCAATGTAAGAAAGACCCTTCAATCTAACCTCATATCAAAGTAGGATATAGACCCAATTAACAAAGGTGAACCGAGGCTTGCTCTTGAATACACAAAAAGACATTTCTGACAAAACAAAGCTTAAAGAGCCAACATTTTGAGCCTTACTAATATGGCCATAGAATAATTTAGCAGCAGTTACATTGCAGCCTAAACGGCTGTTGCAATACTGACTAATTGGAAGAAGATTTAACACACCTGAGAATAGAAAGTCTTACCCACTCATTTCGAGTCATGTGGCAGAATAACAATTTTGGCAGCCACAAAATGGAGAATCAATAGTGTGGCAGTACTAAAGAAGTTCCCAAGTAAAATTGAAGGTCAATGCTTCCATAGCTCCCATATAATTAAATCGACAAAAACAATAAAATGAGGGCTTGCAGCTCAAGTTTATCTTATAAAATATCCAACTTTTATCACCTTACATAAAAAGGAAAATGGTTGGGTATTAAGGATTAGCAGAAGATCAACGGTCTAATGATACTAGACCGTAAGATGTTAAAATTCTATTCAGTCTGTTTGGCAAAATACATAAAATTGAGCCACATATTAACTGAATCAGCACCTCTTTTGAAAGCCCTTGTGCATTGGAAAGGCCGAGGTCTGACCATACTACTGCCATCATTGTCATCAAGCCATGGTCTTGTGTTCAGGCCTGTGAGTATACTCAAAATCTATATGCACAAAAGCTCTCTCAACTTCAGGGAGTTGCTCCAGCTTCTCTTGCAATGTCTCGCCAATATTATGTGCTTTGTTCAGAACCATGTCATGTGGCAAAACTACATCAACCTCCACAAAATAATGAGTACCAATAGTGTATGCTCGTACTGTATCAATGTGCTTGATATCTTCATGGTGGTTCCATATCAGATATGTTAGCTTTGCCAAATATTCAGGTGGTGCTGTCCTTCCAATTAGTGCATATACATTCTCAAAGACAGTCTTTGTCCATGTATTCATTGTATATAATGCTATCTGCAAAACAGGTTCAAGAAATTATCATAATTAGATATAGTAATGTTCAACTCCAAGAAGCCTACAAAAATTCCATCCAAATGCCACTTGTACCTGTTTTGAAAATTTCAAAAAATTTCTTTTTAAAAGCTCTCCTTTTTGTAGGTATATCTTTTTCAAACACCCCATTTTCAAAATGCAGAAAAAGAAGATTTACCAAAAAGGAATTCTACCATGTCAAGGCAAAGAGTGGCATTTTACCCCCCCCCCCCCCCTTTTTTTTTTAAATGAGAGACATAATAGACAAAAAAAAATCAATATTTTGTTATGAAAAACATGGTTGCTCGTAATTATGATAATTTTATGAAAAGAAAGAAAATTAAAAACTTGAAGAGTAGCTGAACCCAATTATATAACATACAGTAAAAAAGGGGAAAGGGAAAAGGGGAAAAAAATCAGTTGCATATGAACTCACTATAACAGCTCCAGTAGGATCAATCCACCAATAATATCGAATGGCCAGGACAGCTGCTGCCAAACCTACTGAATTAGTAATAACATCAAAGAAATGATCTTGTGCGTAGGCTCTAACAATTTTATTTTCAAATCTTCGACAATAGACCATGAGCACAAACTTCACTATAGTTACGGAGCACATTATTCCAATCATCCATCTCTCCTTCACAGGATCCTTTTCAGGCTCAGACTGTAATCAGCATATGAAATGGAGAATATATTAATCACTGATATTGTAAAAGATTACAAAACTAGAACTGTAGAACAACCATGCACAAGTGTTGCAGCCACCAACTAAGACTGTGATCTAACTAGGATCTCATACATTTGGATAGTACCTCAAAACCTATGTCATCCGAAAGCACTAATAATTAAGGAAGCCTTGGAGCTCTGAGTTTTGACTAGACATCAAGAAGGGTGCTAATCTACAAACCCTTCTCAAATCCAACTTTGGTTAACATGTGTACGAGCCCAACTGTGCTCACCACCATATATGCCCTTAAGTTGAAGAAAATAGTATTAAATTGCATACCTTATTAACGAATTGTCGACCAGACTCAAGCAGTATTTGTAATCCAAGAGTTGCCATTACTGATGCAAAAACAATGATTCCCTGCATGCTCAATATAAATTAGTAAAATATTTGTTGTGTTATAGCGTTAAGTGTTGTAACAAAAAATTCAAACACAGTCTGGGCATATCTGATGTGATTATTAGCATGCCTTGGGTCCACATCCCCATAAGTCATAGTCACCCATGAACCTACATTCAAAAACTATGCACAAAATCAATGCCATTTATTCCCCTTAGAGTAGATTGTTTGACTGCTTTTCCATTTTATCCCAAAAAAAAAAAAAAAAGGCTTCTATTCTAGAGTATCTTTTCATTTTGCCTGATATGCAGAAGCAAAAAGCCTAGGGTCACTTGCATTTTCTCATTAAAAACAAAGTAGCAAACTCTGTCAAAAACCACTTCTTTTTTTGGCAAACACACTAAGCTCAATATTTCAATAACATAATGAGATTCTAAAGCATGACCTAATGAAATCTCTGGACGTCTATTACATTAATTTCAAGCTTCTAGTAATAGAATAAAACTAGCCTAAGTGCCTAACACCATTAGGGGTCTCTTCTCCCTCCAGCATTTGTGGAATAAGATATAGCTGAGGCAACACCAGTAATGATGGGAAAAGCATTGCAGTCTATTTCCCTCATTCATCAGAAGAAATATTGGCGAAATGGAAAAAAGAAAAGTATATAATCTTGAATTATTTGGGCTAACTTGTTAATCAGTTTAAGATGCGAAATTTCTCTTCAACAAATTCTGAGCAACCAAATGAGGAAAAGGGAGCAACACTAACCCAATTACAGATGACTTCTCATTATCAGCTTTAACAACTTAAATCTATCAGAATATTCATTTTAATAGAATATGAAATACAAAAACATTAAAGCAGCTAAAACAGTAGCCTTTTCTGTTGTACTCAGTTGAAGTTATCATAATGGCCTGACAGAAAAGAGAAGATTATTTTTTATTGTGGCAGTAAAACTTATTAAACTGATTGCAGGAAGGGAGAGTATAAAGTTTAAATATGCATTATGGTATTTCCAAATGCACCCTCACAATTGTTGGATTAGATGACTTACCACTGGCTGCATCCGTTTCTTTCCAATTGGATAATGATACTGGTTTGGGTTTCGCATGGCATGAGCTGTAAACCACAATATGAAACCTGACAAGAGATCTAAGAGTGAATCCAAGGTTGAGGCAATAACCGACAATGATCTGCTCTCAATAGAAGCAAAGATCTTCGCTGCAAAGAGCACAACATTAGATATGTTTGATATATGGATGGCCATCCTTTCACTCTTTGCAAGCAGCTTCATCTCATCCTGAGAAAGTGTAAGTAGATCAACAAAGAAAATCAATTTCTGTTTCCCGGGACACTAGATAGATTTAGTTGAGAAGATCTTTTTTTTTTGTGGGGGGGGTGGGGGGGGGGGGTGTGGGGGAGGTGAGTGGGGGAAGGAGCTTGAAACTTTTATTACACAAGGTGATATATGTGTCATAGAGAAGGAAAACATGAACACAAATTGTAGTCATTGATTTCCGCAATCAAACTGAGAAATTTCCTTCCTGTTTTGTTCCACAAGTTACCATTTAACACCACTAAAATGGACATGCATTTGAAAAATAATTTAAAAAAGGGGAAAAAAAAAACAAAAACAAAAGAAAGAAGTTGGGCATGGCCTCCATCTTGGATGAAACTTGTGAATATGTCCTCTAAACTTGATGATGTTTGACTTTAGAAACAAGCATTAAAAGAATGTTTATCAATAAAATCTTTTTGATAAAAATATTCCCTCTCCCCTTTTCATTTCAATAAAAGCTTGTTGCAAATACCCAAAAAAAAAAAAAAAAAAAAAACATTAAAGAGCTCTCAAATCCCATAAAATATCACAAGAAATAGATGAAAGTTTTTTGCAGAACTACCAACCTCTGTTAGACTTCCAGGAGCAAAACCTATTTCACTCATAGCCTCCATCTCAGTATACTCTTCAAGGAGCCTTTCTTGTTTCTTGTAATAGTCAGCAACCTTGCTTTGTTTCCCTGCAGTCAAGAGTACAACGTTCACATTACATTCATCACTAATATGAACAACGGGGAAAATTAAAGCATCCAAATTCATCAAATTTTTATGTTTCATTTTTCAAAAGAACTAAACATCACATATGTTAAATATTAAGAAAACGTTTTTTTTTTTTAATAAGTGTTTGTTAAAGATTAAGAAAACATTGATTGATTATGATTATAACCTAGGAAGCACAGACACTTCATTTAGGATGTCGTATCAGTGTCATACCAGCTGTGCTATGTAATAATTTTTCAGAAATTGCTCGTGTCGCTATGTCATACCAATGTCTGTACCCATGCTTCCTAGATTATAATCCTAAGCATAACAACTGAAAACAAAAGGCAATATGTGAAGTGCCTTATCATAACTCCAATAGGAAGTTCAAAGCTGTCAGGTTATCCATAATTACTCCTGCTCAAAATCATCTCTAAAGAATGTGAAAGAGGTTATTCCCAAAATCCTTCCAACTCCACCATTCAGAAATTTTAAGTGCAGGAAGTAAGGAATGTCCTTGTGAAATTGAAGATCCAAAGACCCCAATATATATCTAACAAGAATAAAATATCTTCAAACTGCAAACACAAAAATTTCAATGGTTTTATGTTTTTTCCAATTTATTTATTCAAGTGTAGTTGTTATCATAACTAAGTCAGGATAGTCCAACATTGAGTAAACATTTCAAATATCAATTTATTAGATTCAATAGTTTCAGGATCATATTTGCACGAAATTCCCTAGTTAAGTTTTGGATTTGATGCTCCATGTCAGCTATTTTGAAGGACAACATCACAAAGTTACTTTATCAAAGACTAGTATATTTTCAGCAAATATGGGACATCATGACAACCAGAGACTATTTTCTGCTTTTAGAACAGCTGGAGAACATAAATGAAAAATTCCATATAAATGCTTGTTTGCGACATATGGATGCCTAAGCAAGATTCGATGCCTTCAGCATAAGGACCATTAAATTTCTTTGCTACAAACAACTTACATTTGACGATCTAAAATCATGATGGGAGGTATAAATTACACCAATTTTTACTCAAAACTGGAAAAACCAGCCCATTAATGAAAACTGATTAAAGGACTAAGATACACCAATTTTGAACCAATTCAAGTCATCCACAGATGACTGAGGGATTCTAATCATTTTTTAAAATGAAAAAATTAAAATAAAATCATATAGCAATCAACAAGGTCAACCTCCCTATAAGAGTCATCACTAACTATAGCAATCGGACGGTGCTTTGTTTTTTTTTTAATTGGTAATTTACTCATGCACTGGATGGTCCTGAACCCAAAAACTCACTCTCCACCTAAGCTTATAAAGGGAGAAGGTGCCAGTTAAGCTAGAGCTCATTGGCAGCCAGTGGTTTTTTCTTAAAAACTTTCTGAATATTCTTTCACTGAACAAAACCAAATCAAGTAGAATTGCACATGTTCTATCTAGCGTGTTCTGCTTGTCTTTTCTAGGTTAGGTTAGGACAGTAGATTACAACTAATGAAGAGACAACTTCTCACTTTAGTACATGAGTTGTTGCCTTTAACATTTCAAATTTTTAGGAACAGATAGAGTAACGTTGGCATGACAATGTAGATAAGAAAGAGTTTCTTTTGTTGAATGGGCCTTTGTCTTTTATGTGTTCAACCTTTTGTAATGTTATGTTAGCAGTTTAGATAAGGAAGTTAAGAAAGCATATCTTTTTTTTGATAAGTAGAAGTTAAGAAAGCATATCTCTTTGGCATTCTATATAAAACTTCACCACCGAATGCAAAGGTCAAAGTGTGGAAGAGAAAGAGCGGTGAGTTTTCTTAAATGAGAGCAAAGTGTGTGTGATTATTCCAAGTACCAATAAAAAAATTCTCTCTTTCCCCAGAACTCCTTTGTTTGCTTGGGCTGAAACCAATTGCAATATATTTGTGAAGATATTCTCAACCTGAGTGTGAAATTTATTATTGTGACAAAACATCTTCAGTGCAAAACTCAACACAACCAACCATACTAAGGCATAATTTATATAACAAGCTAAAACAATCACCATTTTTTTTTTTTTTTTTATTGGTAAGTTATACATGCACTCAATGGGTCTTGAACCCATGGCCATACCTTCCACCTAGAACTTATAAGGTGAGGGGGTTTACTTGAGCTAAAACCGTTGCCAAATTCTGATAGAATAGGACAAAAAACTTAGAAGGTTTAATTTTTTTCCCCCTAAATTGAATGAATAAAAATGCCTTTCTATTTTCCTTCCAATAATATTGAGTTAAATATTAATATACTTTTTTTGCTTCTTCTTTTTTACGACTATTTTATGCAGTTTGCCAATTCATAAACCAGAGTCATACTTCTTAAGAATTCCTAAGTGATTCCAAATTTTTTTCAGGATGTTGTAACAACCTTAATTAACCATCTTACATCTTTTAAAACCTTTTGCCAATAATTTATAAATGAGTAACATATATCAATCAATAACTGAACAAACAAAACACATGGCTTAAAAGTGTATTAGGCTTTAATGACATCTAATAGGGACCATTACCTGATTATAGACCCGGGGAATTTTTCTTAATGTGTAAAGAGAGCATTAGTTTCCTGTCAATATTTTCTGCTGGACTAATTATTCCAAATTCCTAAGCTATTGGGAAAGAGTGAATGCATCACATATGTGATACCTACACGCATCATGAATCTTATAAATACATAGTGCTTGAATTGCTATCTTTATAAAGCTACAGATAGAAGAATGCATCACATGCATAGATGAAGCCCTTTTTATAGAATGCTTTGATATAACAAACAAATATATTATGTAGTACCTGTGTGCATGTATCTTGTTTTTTATTAGCAATCCTCGTCATAGTATTCCATTTCACAAATGGGTTCCATGTCATAATTAATTTTTCCAAAGGTATTCAATACTATACATGCATATATTGTGTTTGAAGAAAATTGTGCCACACAATGAGCCCAAAACTTAAGCTACAGAAACTTCCACATAATTAAAAAAAAAAAAAAAATACAAACACATTCATTTGGTACAGAGATTACCATATCCTCACCTAAGTCCATACACTGGGCACCTAAAAGATCCATCTCCCAAAATGAATGACACTCAGAATGTGAAGCCTGACCACTCCCTTGAAGGATTAAGGGGTGTGCCATTTGGCCCCTAGGCCAGTGGCAGAAAAACACAACCATGAAAAAGAAACGTCCAAGTAATACGGATCGGTGACTTGGCTGAGCCAGCTCAGTTCTAAGCCAAAGGTAAAATTAATAGTGAATAGTTCCTTCAGTTCTTCTAGGTCCACTGAATTTCCTACAACAATTTGCAACAACTTGGTGACATGTGCAACTATGATAGTGAATTATCACATTCACATGGACTCACTACTTTTTCTCCATTACTCTGTGTCAAAGACTCTCTATAGTTCATTAGCTCTATATTCTCTATAGTCTGCCTTTTTTCTTTAGTAGCAATTTTCAAAGTACAACTTTTTTAACCAACACTATTTCAAAAAAGTTGAAAAATGGGTACTAGGTGCAGGTGCTGTATATTAAGTTCACCAATTAAATTGATTCTATATTCTAACTTCCCTAATTAAATTCAAACATGTGGTTGTATACAAGTACTATATAGCACAAAGTGTTAACTTTCAATAGACAATCAATTTGGTTCATTGTTCAATGCATTGAAGAAAATGTATCCCCAAATACAATTAACCATGCGGTTCATTGTTATAATGCATCTAGGTAATTGCATCTAAGTTGGGCCCTAAAGCCAAAAATTAGATAAGATTCATCAAAGAAATCCATAACTCGGCTGAGTCAACTCAGTTTAAAAACCCAAATACCAGCTTTCATTGGACAAAGAGCATCTCTTTTTTCTTATATATATAAATATATATATATATATATATATATATATATATATATATATAAGGGGTCTTTAATCTTTCCCAGAAAGAAGCCAAAAAAGAGAATAAAGAGCACAACTTTCATTCTATATTGACATGGTCCACATGGTCTGGCTAATGGCTATTATAAAACTCTCTTGGTGCCAGACTTTCTGAACAAATAAAATCTTTGAGAAAAAATAAATTCTGGGTCTTGAATCTTTACCACTAAGAATCAAAATAAAAAGTAAAAAATACACAGCTTTCCCTTCATTCTATATTGATATGCCACGACCGTTAAAACTCGCAAACAAAACAAGAAAAGCAAATACCTTATTGCACATAACATCAATAATACCATACATACATAAAGATTTGTGAAGATGGTTTACTTGGGGTTCGAAGAAGGCGGCGCAGATTAAAGGAGCTATGATCACCATCCTTTCTTGGAGGCAGTGCAGGAAAGTCTAGCACATTGAGCCTCCATGTAGTAGACGACATGTCGTCTCTCTCCACCTCCTGTGGCAATAGAGGCTCCGTTTTGCTCTTAATGTTCGCCTCAGCTATGGCTTTCGTTCCATCTTCCATGACCACGACTCTCTCTCTCTCTGTCTCTTTCACATACACACAGAAAAAACAAAAACAAAAACAACAACAACAAGGCTGTTGGGGTTGTTGTTCTATGCTTTTATGTAGAGCTTTCGGTTTCGGTTTAGGTTTCAATGAGAATCACAAAAACATATAAGTTTCCCAAGTTTTATTTATAGCAAGTCTCCTGGATTGCTGCACAAGCGTACAACTGTGTTGAGAATACATGGTCGGTTTATATTTTATAATTTATTTTTGGTAAATATATTTATTAGTATTTAGAAATATTTATTGCTTTTAGATATATCTACTTGAATACTTAGATTAAATTTAAGTAAAATTTCTATTTTGTATAAAAATAAAAAATTAAAATTAAAATATGTTTTGACCTAATTTGTCTAGGACTTTATATTCTCAAAAAAAAAAAAAAAAAAAAAATTATTGTGATGTTCACAATATTTTCACAACAAATCATAAGTGGTTAATTATTATTGGTTCTAATTTAAGCTTACTACTAAAATTATTTTTTTGTCCCACTAATAACAACCTATCACTTAGAATTTATTGTAAAAATATTGTGGATATAACATTTCTCTTAATGTAAGAGATTTTTTTTTTAAAATTTTTAATTACTGGTTGATTTATTAGTATCAAGATTTTTTTTCTTCTCAAAAATAATATTTATTTTTTACTAAAATAAATTATGTCTACATCTTTTTTATTTATTTACTAATTGGGTTATTTAGTATCAAAGAGAGAGAGAGAGAGAGAGAGAGAGAGATATACATATATATATATATATATATATATATATTTCTTTTCTTCTAATAAAAAGAGATTTATTTTTTACTAAACTAATCGCTAACCCGTGCAATGCACGGGAAAATTTTGCATAACTGTAAAATGTATCATGTATAAGATTCAAAGCTAAAATTATTAAAGCATAATGAAAATATTTAATCACACAGCAGAGAAATATAAGAGAAAGATGTGGCTATCGTCAAAAGACTAATCCATGGCTATATAGTTGACAAATTTAGTTATAGCAAAAAATAAACCCAAAAATTCAAATGTTAAAATGTTCAAAAAGCCAAAAAAAATTAAAGAATCTGAATATTTTGAGCATAAAAATTATTGAAACAAAACAAAACACATATATGTCTATGTGATTACACAACAAAGAAATATAGAGAAAGATGAGTTACATTCAAAAGAATAATTTGTGGATATAGTTGTTGAAATCTGTTAGACAATTTTAGATCTTGCAAAAAAAAAAAAGTGAGAAATCAAAGGATCAAATGTTAAAATTTCCAAAAGTCCAAAAATAATAATAATAAATTAGATGATTTAGAGCCTAGAAATTATTGAAATAAAACAAAAGATTATATAACTTCACAACAAATATAACAAAAAGATTGGTTACCCTCGGTGAAAATAGCTATAGCAATAGTGGAGCCAATGTATTGTGGCAGTGAGAGAACAATATCGAAGATGTGTTTGTTTTCTTGGTTGTTTAGAGACTTTTGCTTCATGTAGGATTTGAAGTCTAAAAAAAAGAACACTGTTATAATAGAAATTTTTTTCTCCTAAAGCCAAAACTTATCAACAATAATCAATGAAACCTGGCTATAATGCAATATCAGCTACAAGACTTTTTTTTTTTTTTTCAAATCTTTAATTCACAAATGCCAAGAAGAGGAACAAACATAAGTTAAATCATCAAACTAAAACTAGCCCAAAGCATGCATACATACAGTCACATATACTTATCATCAACTGCAATGTGAGAATCTACAATTCTAAATTAGATTAAACCCTAAAAAGAACTTTTTTTTTTCAAATACAGTAAAAAAATATTTGCCAAGCAGGAAAAAATTCTAACCAGAAAACAAAAATCGACAATCCAAACCCAAGAAATTGGAAAATTTTAATTGTAAATTAGCATACCTTTAAATTTGATTCAATTTATTTTTGGCAGGAGGCCCAATCTCTAGAACAAAAATCGAGAAGATTAAATCTAAACAAAACTGAATGGAAGAATAAAAATTAAGAATAGAACCTTCAATGTTGCAAGGAAGGATTAACACAAATACGGGAGGGAGAAGGAACTGTAGCCATTACAACTTTAACTCAATATCAAAAGTAAATCAACAAACCAAATTTAAACACCTTAGTACTCTTCCATCCACGCCTCGAAGCATAAAAAATGCAGCCACGGAGTGTAGGATTGTGTCCACAAACCATAAAGTGTAGGATTTTTGAGGGCTTTCTTGAAACGATAGTCTAGAAGATTTAGAATCAGCCTTCATCATTAGTTGTAGAACTTCGAAAAAACACTATTGTCTGCGTACAACAAAATTATGTGTTAGAGAACAGAATTGCAAACCTCTTGTGATACTATGAAAAATCTTCCATGTCAAACAATATTAGATATTTGTTAGAAAAACAGAAAAGAAAATAGAGATATTACGTGGTAGCTCTCAGTCTATCACAAAAACCTAAAATTTTCTCTAGAACAAAGTACGGCTCATAAGTTAAAACCTTCAATATACTTTCTAGATTAGTACCGTTTAGTAGGATAGGTAAGAGAGTTGCAAAGAGGTTTAAACGTGTGATTAGTAGTGTTTTAGTAGGTTAAGTAATTTTTTTTACTGATTTTTTGTTTTTTATTTTTTTATTTAAATATTGCTGATGTGGAAAATTGTGGAGAGGTAAGAGGCTTCGGTTTTATATATATATATATATATATATATATATATATATATATAAGTTATGTGATATGTCCACATTTATAATCTATAATTTATGCTAACCTCATCACACATGTGTCTAGAGACTTTTTATTAATATTATAATTATTTTATTTCACAATTTTTCATTCATCCAAATTTAAGATTTTTTTTAATAGAATTTTAACTTATAATGTTCGTTTCTAATGATTGTTTTCTTTATTTTCAAACTAAAATATCAATCGGTTTTTAATATAAGCAAATATTGAACCCTTTATTCATCCAAATTTGAGATTTAATTTACATTCGTGAAACACATAAAATCTCATCATATATATATTTGTTTATTTATTTAAAACCAAAAACTAAGAGAAAATCAAAATTAGATTTCAAATTGAATTTCAATTGTGGGCTAATGTCATGACATGTGTCCCAAAAATTTTCTTAATTTTTTTTTTTGAGAAATTTTTTCTTAATTTTGGTGCAACACAATAATTACATAGCTTCAATCTCAATTTAATATTTACTACTCAAATATTCTTGAAATAAGAACCCCCTACATCTCATTCATTGTTCATATGAACGAAAAGTCAATGATCTCCATTAACAAAAAAGCACATGCTCCCAAGAAAAGGTGAGTAAATTTTTCCTTTCTTTTTGAGAAAATTTTGTTCTTGAACTATATATATATATATGATTAATGTTGCATTTTATTCTTCCATGATTAATGTTGCATTTTTATTTTTTGTTTGATAAGTGTTTATGGATCAATTTGATTGATATTGTCAGTAATTTTGTTCGAAAAATGGGATTTCTGGTGCATTATATGTTTTTTTTTTTTTTTTTTTTTTTTATAATAGAAAAACCAATCTATATCTATCTTTATATATATCTTCTTTCTTTTCTTTTCTTTTTTATAAATCTATTATATATAAATATATATATATATATATATATATTTATATCTAAAAGCTGAAACATAACATTTATTGTAACTATACTTCTGTTAAGCTACATCAGTGACCACATCATCCACCTATTTTTCAACATCTATATCTATATATATCTAAAAGTTGAAATGTAACATTTATTGTTGTTATGCTTCTATTGAGTCACATCAACGACCATATCATTCACCTATTTTCCAACAACTTTTTTTTTTTGATGGGAAGACTGCAACTTTCATTAAGAAAATCAAATAAAGTGTATATAATGGAGAAGAGCTTGCTCTAGGAAGCAAGGGGTCTCTTCCATCCAAGTCAAATAATCTGCAACGCCTAAAGCATGCTTTGCTAACAAGTGTGCAGGTCTATTACCTTGCCTTTTCACATAGGAAAAATCAATTCTATCTAAAGGCCCACAAGACATCAGAATACCCCGTATCACAGGTGCTATCATAGATGGTGGTGTAAAGGAACCACAAAGTGCGTTGTAAACCACCAAAGAATCCCCCTTCAAGAATGAAGACATGGACACCCACATCTCGTGCAAACTCCAACCCCACTTCAAACGCCTTAGCCTCCACTTCTAGAGCACCCAAAGGAGAGTTCAACTTCCTACATAGAGAAGCAATAACTTGCCCATTTGAATCTCTGATCATCACTCCCACACTAGCACATTTTTGGGCCGAGAATACTGCGCCGTTGACATTAACTTTATATCTCGCAATTGGAGGAAGAGACCACCCAACAACTATATCTATATCTATATATATCTAAAAACTGAAGTATAACATTTATTATTGTTACGCTTCTGTTGAGCCACATCAGCTACCATATCATCCACTTATTTTCCAACATTCTCTCTCTCTCTCTCTCTCTCTCTCTCTCTTGTAACTATTTTTTTTTATTATTAATTTTCCATCTTACAATTACATTTCCCCCTCACTTTTACCCTTTTATCTTCCCACTACTCTATACATTAACATTATAATTCTTCTATCTCTTCATTTTTCGTTTTATTTTGATTTTTCTTCTCCCCATTTTTATTTACTATAAAAATTTGTTACGCTCTATTTCATTCAATCCACATTTTTCCCACACAAAAAGGTGACTCTCTCTCTCTCTCTCTCTCTCTGCGCGTGCGTTGGGACAAGAAATCCAAAAAGAAAGAATAAAAAAAGAAGAAAGAAAGAATTAAAATGAATATTTAAATAAAGTGGTAAAAGAATAGAAGACGTGATGTATGGTGTATTGTAAAATAATATATTAAAATAGATAAAATAACTTTTTGATGTGTCAAAATAGCAATTTTTTGTTATAGACACCATAATTAATAAAAATACACCTGAGGAATGGAGATTCACCGGTTTCTACGGTGAACCAGACACCCAAAAAAGACATGAATCATGGGATAAGCTGAGGAACTTGAAAATGAGGAGAACTTCACCATGGTTATATGCTGGAGATTTCAATGAGATCACTCGGCAATCGAAAAAATTAGGGGGAAGAACTCGGCCACATTCACAGATACAACTCTTTCGGGATGCTCTTGATGATTGTAGTTTCATGGATTTGGGATACGTGGGTTTCCCGTACACTTGGCATAAACACTTTACAGATTATACAGTCTTTGAGAGACTTGATAGAGGTTTAGCCACCACAGATTGGTTCACTAGATTCCCGGGTACAAAAATCCACCATCTAGATGTTACAACCTCTGACCACAAACCGTTGTGGATAACTCCGGAAGGGATGGATTCGAGTTTCCACAAACCATTTAGATTTGAACAAATGTGGCTTACGGATGAAGGGTGCACTACTACAGTTGAGGCCGTGTGGAGGGAGAGAGTTGTAGACCCGTGGGACACCAGGGTTCTCAATAAAATAGATAAGTGCGGAAGGGAGCTGACTCGGTGGAGTAAAAAATGTTTTGGAAGTGTTAGAAGAGACCTTGAAACAAAGCGTAAGCAACTCAAGCAGGCAGAAAATGAGACAGCTCGGACTGAAAACTCAACCCGTATGAAGTTGTTAGAAAGGGAAGTTAACCAGTTGCTGGATAAGGAAGCAAAGATGTGGGGCCAGCGCTCAAGAGTAATGTGGCTTAGAGATGGTGACCGTAATACAAAATTCTTTCACAGCAAAGCTTCACAACGTCGCCAACGGAATTACATTACTAAGTTACGGGATGCCACGGGTAACTGGTGTGGTGGGCAAGAACAAGTGAATACTACTATTCTTGATTTCTACCAGAATCTATTCTCATCCGCTGAGCCAAATGACCTGACCGAAGTGATTGACATTATCCCATATGTGGTTACCCCCGACATGAATGTTCAGCTTGACAGGGAGTTTACTATTGAAGAGGTGGAGGTGGCAATAAAGCAGATGGCTCCCCTTAAATCTCCCGGCCCCGACGGTATGCCCCCTCTGTTTTACCAAAACTATTGGTCTTTGATTGGGTCTGATGTTACTCACTCCATTTTGCACTATCTCAATAGTGGTGTGCTCCCGCAATCACTTTGCCATTCTTTTATCACTTTGATACCGAAAGTTAAGAATCCAGAATATGTGTCTCAATTTAGGCCAATAAGCTTGAGTAATGTGCTTTATAGAATCTTCTCAAAAGTTCTGGCTAATAGATTGAAAATTATTATGCCTCATCTCATTTCAGAACACCAAAGTGCTTTTATGTCTAATCGTTTGATTTCAGATAACATTCTGGTGGCCTTTGAAACACTGCACTACATGAGAAATCATAATAAAGGGAAGACAGGATTTATGGCCTTGAAGCTCGATATGAGTAAGGCATATGACCGGGTAGAGTGGTCTTTTATGGAGAGAGTCTTGGTGAAAATGGGTTTCCAAGAGAGATGGGTGAAACTGATGATGGCATGCATCACTACGGCTTCATATTCGGTGTTGATAAATGGGGAACCCCACGGTCACATCACACCATCAAGGGGTCTTAGACAAGGGGATCCCTTATCCCCATACCTTTTCCTCTTGTGCACAGAGGGGCTGCATGGATTGATAAATAAAGCAGTAACACATGGTGATATTCGCGGAGTATCAATCAGTCGTAATGGTCCTAAACTTACCCATTTACTTTTTGCTAATGATAGCTTAATATTTTGTAGGGCTACGGAGAATGAATGCCAAGCTTTGTTGAACATTCTTGCTAAATACGAGCGTGCCTCTGGTCAACAAATAAACCGAGCTAAAACCACACTCTTTTTTAGCAAGTCCACCAATACTGATATCCAAGATAGGATCAAAGATATGCTTGGAGTAACGGTAGTTCAACAATATGAGAAGTATTTGGGTCTCCCCTCCCTGGTGGGTAGAAACAAGACTGAGAGCTTCACCCACATAAAGCAACAAATTTGGAAGAAACTATAAGGATGGGAGTCGAAGCTCTTATCTCAAGCGGGTAGAGAAATTCTTATTAAAGCTGTCGCACAAGCTCTCCCCACTTACACCATGTCTTGTTTTAAGTTACCACTCACTTTGTGCAATGAGATTGAGGCCTTAATTCGCAAATTTTTTTGGGGTCAAAGAGGTGATAATCGAAAGATTCATTGGGTGAAATGGTCGGAATTATGTAAGCCTAAATCACAAGGAGGCATGGGCTTCAAAGATTTAGCCATGTTTAATGATGCACTCTTGGCAAAACAAACGTGGAGACTTCTGCATGACACCCAATCATTGTTCTACAAGGTTTTCAAAGCCAAGTTTTTTCCCAATACCTCTGTGATGGAAGCAAGATCCCCAAGTAATGCTTCATATGCTTGGAAAAGCATATTAAAAGGAAGGGAGGTAATAAAGCGTGGAGCGGTGTAGAGAATAGGTACGGGAACTTCAATACGGGTGTGGGGAGATAATTGGCTCCCTGTGAAACACAAACCCAGAATTTTAACACCAAAACCGGATGGGGATGGTACTATCTGGGTGAGTGACTTGATTGACCCATTGAACAGAACGTGGAAAGATGATATGCTTGACCGGCTCTTCTATGACTTTGAAGCAGCTACCATTAAGAATATTCCTCTGTGTCGCTCCATTCAAGAAGATGTCCTGATTTGGCCTTTTAATCCGGACGGAGAATACTCTGTTAAATCGGGGTACAGGTTCTTATTCGAAGCAAACACACTCCAACAGCCGGGACCCTCGAATGCTGAAGCCATGAAACCTCTCTGGAGTAAAGTATGGAGTTTGGAGGTGCCAAATAAGGTTAAAAACCTGATCTGGCGTGCATGCTTAAATTCCTTACCCACTAAAGTGAACCTGGCTCGCCGTAAAATCACCTCTGATGGTTTGTGTGATATTTGTAGAGTGCACCAAGAAGACACGGTCCACGCTTTGTATGGCTGCCCAGTGCTGAGTTCCTTATGGAATCAAACTCCAATATGGAATCATGAAGCATTCAAGGGTAGCAAAAGTTTCACTGACGTTATGGGTTTTGTTTTTGCAGGCAATAAGGACCCGGAACTATTCTCTCTTGTCATATGGAACCTATGGAATCGCCGCAACAATCTTCGCCTCGGCAAAACAGCTCTGCCCTTAGACAAAATAACAGAGCATGCTCGGGAAAGACAACTCGAAGCTCTCGCACCTTCAACGAATCCATCTCTGCACCGGGGTCAACATCAGATGGCCTGGTCTTCGCCGGAAGCTCAACGATACAATATAAACTACGACGCGGCAATATTCGTTGAAGACAATACAGCTGGACTGGGAATTGTAATACGGAATAGTGAAGGTCACACACTGGTCTCACTGACGCAACAAATACCTTTGCCAGCCACTGTGATCGAGACCGAAGCACTTGCAGCACGGAGAGCGACGGAGCTTGCACTGGAACTCGGACTAGAAGACATCGTTCTGGAAGGCGACAATGAACCTCTGTTTAAAGCTTTGAAAAACAGAGGTAGAAGTTTAGCACAGCATGGTCATCTTATAAATGATATTTTATTCCTCAGTTCCTTTTTTACAACTTTTTCTGTATCCTGGGTACGACGCCAGTGCAATAAGCTGGCCCACTCCCTAGCTCGCAAGGCAAAAGGTCTACCTGTTATGACCGTTTGGATGGGTGACATCCCACCAGACCTTGTATCAGTTTTCCAGGCAGATTTATCTAGCCTGCCTTAATAAAACATCTTTGTCTTCTTTCTCAAAAAAAAAAGAAATTAGGCAATTACCCACCTAAGATTATTTCAGTTAGGGTTCCGTTACCCACCTCTGTTAAAAATTGGACTAAATATGTATTTTTGCTCACTTTTATGTTTCTCTCCTCGCAAAACATTTAAAAAAAAAAAAAAAAAAAAAAAAAAAAAAAAAAAACAAGTTAAAAAAGAGAGGGTTTTGTAAAAATTATGAACAAACATTTCCACCACCATAGAAGCATATGTCAAGAATCATCTCTAGGAAAAATAAATTCCTTCATCCATTTCTTAGCAACCAACGAAGCTATAGCATCTAAAGCTTAAATCAAACCAAAAAATACCCCCCCCCCCCCCCCCCCACACAAAAAAAAATAATAATAATAATAATAATCAAACTTCAAATTTGTTATAACTCCATAACTGATCTAAGAAGAAGGCTGGGTTTGTTCTTAGAGAGATAGTATTCAACATAGTCCATGATAAATTATAATAGGTAACAACATTATCATCATCATCATGAATTAAAAAGCCATAACAAACCCCTTTAAGCTTTAATGCTGGAGTGACGTAAGGAGATGATTCGATCTTCTAAGATTAATAGTGCATGTTTGCGGCGTTTGGTTTGATGATTATAGCTTGATTCTTCTTCGTCTTCTTCTTCAGAATTATTGGGATTTGAATATTCATAGTTGTTGTCTCTTGAAGTTGGGCTTCTTCCTTCCCTATAGATAGTAGAATCATAGCCCTCTTCCATTATCTTCTCAACTGTCAGTAGTGAATAGTGTGATACTCGTACCTTCTATTCTTCTTTAAAATATACAAGCAAGGGGTTTGTTCTATTAATTAGTGAATAGTCTGGGTATTTTTTGGTTTGATTTAAGCTTTAAATGTTATGGCTTCGTTGGTTGCTTAGAAATGGATGAAGGAATTTGTTTTTGTTAAAGATGATTCTTGGCATAAGCTTCTATGGTGGTGGTAATGTTTGTTCATAATTTTTACAAAACCCTCACTTTTGATTTTGTTTTCTCTTGTTCTGTTATGTTTTTTTTTTTATGTTTTGAGTGGAGAGAGACATAAAAAAGAGCAAAAATACATACTTAACCTCAATTTTAACAAATGTGGGTAACAGAACCCTAACTGAGATAACCTCAGATGGGTAAAGTACCAAATTTCAAACCACGGGTAAACAACTTAAATTTCAGCCAAATCACAGGTAGGTAAATTGTAATTTTAACCCTTATCTCAAATAAAAAAAAGGAGAAATTATAAAATAATAATAATAATAACAAAAGGAAAAAAAAAAAAAAAATTCACTCTCTCCATCTTTTCTCAAGAAATCAATCCCCAAATATTTTGTTTCTACTCATTGATCACCTTGTTACTTTAAATCTTGATTTTTTTTTTTTAAATGCTTTCTTTGTACTTAATTAATAGACTGCTCTATCTCCTTTGTTCCAATTTTCATGTTGGCTTCTATCTACTCCCCTTTCCTTTTGTTCTTCAACTTTTTTTTGTTATAATCTTGCACTCTTCATTTATTGTTGGTTTTCTAGTCTATTTTATAAAAAATTAAATTCTACAAAGATATGGTATAATACTCAAGTTTTACACCCTCTAATCTTAATATGTCTTATCATCATATCACATATTAAAAAGTAAGCACGTATAACCACAATTAATCAATTCTAATATTCATTTGAAAATTCAACCCAAGTGGAAGTTTATTAAAATATTATTAAGTGTGGTGTGATGTATAGAGTTTTAAATAAATAGTTGATATGCAATCTTTAATTGAATGATGTACTTTATGTGCAAACTTGACTAGTTTGGAAGTGAAGGAGGGGCTGTGGAGTCTCAAGCCTTTCAAAGCCCCTAGGCCTGATGGGATTCACGCTGGATTTTTCCAGGCTTACTGGCAACAAGTTGGTAACTCGGTGATAAATGAAGTGTTCAAGGTGTTTCATAGCTCCACCATGCCCCCTCACCTAAATGAGACCCTTATTACCCTCATCCCAAAGCATCCGGAGGCTGATTGCCTGGCTTCCTTTAGACCTATAAGCCTATGTAACACAATTTACAAAGTGGTCACTAAGATTATAGTCAAGAGACTCCGACCTTTGTTGCCTAATCTCATATCACCCCTTCAAACTGCCTTTGTTCCAAGAAGAATGGGGTTGGATAACATGATCATTGCCCAAGAGCTTATTCACATAATGACACTCAAAAAAGGAAAGACGGGGTTTATGGCCATCAAAATAGATTTGGAGAAAGCCTATGATAGGCTTGAATGGCATTTTATTATAGATGTTCTTGAGCTTTACAGGCTGCCTCCTTCTCTAATCAAGCTCATTATGAGATGTGTGTCTAGCTCTTCGATCTCAGTTCTCCTAAATGGAGGGAAACTTGAGCCTTTTCATCCGTCTAGGGGTATTAGACAAGGGGACCCACTCTCCCCGTATTTATTCATCATGTGCATGGAAGTGCTTGGCTTCCTTATTTCACAAAGATGTGAGGAAAATCTGTGGGATCCGGTCCGGGCTTCCAGAGGTGGGCAAGCTTTTTCCCATCTTTTCTTTGCCGACGACTTAGTCCTTTTTGCAAAAGCTGATTTGAAGAATTGTATCAGTGTGAGAGAGACTCTAGATACCTTTTATGAGTTGTCGGGGCAAAAAGTCAGCCTGCATAAGTCTAAGGTGTATTTTTCCCCAAATACTTGTCCTGAAACTAGAGAGGAGTTATGTGAGGTGCTAGGCATTCATTCGACACCGAATCTTGGTAAGTATTTGGGCTTCCCGATCAAGCATCCGGGATCTACATCTCAAGATTTTAATTTCGTGGTGGAAAGGGTGCAAAATAAGCTACAAGGTTGGAAAGCTAACTTATTATCGATGGCGGGAAGGGTAGTCATTGCCCAATTAGTTCTCTCGGCTATTCCTGCCTATGTTATGCAGGGGTGCATGCTACCTACCCGAGTTCTTAACAATCTTGATAAGGTTAACAGGAATTTTGTGTAGGGATCGATGGAAGAGCATAAAAAACTGCATATGGTTGGCTGGAAGAAAGTCACCAAACCAAAGTGTCGTGGAGGCTTGGGCATTCAAGAAGCTAGGGGAAGAAATTTAACCTTAGCTGCAAAATTATGTTGGCGGATGGAGAACTCCAAGAGTGGGGGATGGGCTGATGTGTTGAGGAAAAAGTACATGGTTGGGCATACTAGAAAGGCCAAGGCTCATACTAGAGCGTGGAATGCAGTGAAGATAGGAAGAAGCATTTGTGAAAAGGGCTCTAAGTGGATAGTGGGCTGCAATAGCCAGTTGAGTTTCCGGAATGATAAGTGGCTGAACATTGGCACAATTAGGTCCCTTATTGAGGGTCCTTTAAATCAAGGGGAGAGTGAAGTGTCCATTTCGGATGTTGTTATGAATAATGGCTGGGATTTAGCAAATATCTCTTTTGTCTTCCCTTTGAACATCTTAATGGCAGTTAGAGCTACCCCTCTTAGGAGATATGCTATAAGGGAGGACCATAGGAGCTGGATATCTAGCTTAAATGGGGACTTTGACCCAAGAAATGCTTATTTATTGGCAATAGATGAGAACCTAGAAGAACCGGATTTTCAAGGCAAATGGATTTGGAAACTCCAGATTTTGCCAAAAATTAAAATTTTCCTTTGGAAGTGCTTACATATGAGCTTACCTGTTAAAGCCATCTTGTCCCATCGTGGTTTTGGCGATTTGGGTGGCTGTGATAGTTGTTCAGATGTGGAGGAAAGCATTTCCCATGTTCTAAGGGACTGCCCGACAACTAAAAGCTTTTAGGAGCATTCTTGCTGCCCTGTTAGTCTCAAACAATCATTCACGGACGACCTTGAGTCATGGATCAAAAAGAATGCTTTAGATTCCTCTAAGGCACCTAATAAAGATTTTAATTGGAGAGATTTTTTTCTGCTTGGTTTGTGGAATCTGTGGCTCCAACAGAATAGATTGGCCTTCAAGCAACAACCAAATAACCCAAATTTGGTTCAGGTGGTAGAAATGCAAGCTCGTGAGTTTTTGTACTGTGTGCTGGAGCCTACTACAGGGAAGGATAGGCAAGTGCGGCAGGTGAAATGGCTGAAGCCAGCAGAGGGTTGGCTTAAACTTAATACTGATGGTGCAATAGACACTTCTAGTGGAAAGGCAGGGTGTGGTGGTTTGCTTAGAGATAGTGCCGGTCAGTTGATAGTGGGTTCTGCAAAAACCATTAGTGCTAGCCCAAGTATAGCCGCGGAGTTGTGGGCCTTGAGGGAAGGATTGGGGCTGTGTGTTGAGAGGGACTGCCATGCTATGGAAATAGAGCTTGATGCAACCGCAGCAATCTCCTTAGTTTCTAGCAATGTCAATACTAATGGAGACTTGTCTGGTCTTGTTGATGATTACAGGGTGTTGTTGCTGCGCCTGCCTCAAGCTAAATTGTCTCATTGCTTCAGGGAAGCAAATTTTTGTGCCGATGCCTTAGCTAAATGGGGATCGGCTTCTGATGTGCTGTCTTTTGTTTTTGATCCCCCTCCCCCTGCTATATCACAGCTGCTGTATTATGATAAGATAGGCGTTTACCATCCCAGACTCTGTAATGTTGCTGCTGTTGGCAGTGTTTCTTAGTTAATGTTAATTCCTTTGTTCACCAAAAAAAAAAAAAAAAGAGTTTTACTCTCATGACTCATTTATAACAGCCGAATGAGAAACTATCTTTAGAGTCTACAAGACTAGTTTCATGGCTGAATGAGAAACTCTCTTAAGCTGAACGGTAGAAAACAATAGCCTTAAAAGTGTTTTGTAGTCATACAATTCCTTTACAACTGAACGGTAATATATCATACGTATTTAACTCTTCAAAACAACAAATTAGAGAGAGAGAAAAAAAAAAAAAAAAAAAAAAAAAAAAAAAAAAAAGATTACAACGTAGGATGAGATAGCACAAGAGGAGGCTTACAAATCAATTGCAAGGCTTCCATTATTTTACATATAACATTATAGATATTGCATCACATATAAACTAAATCAGCAACTCATTTGAAGGCCCTAGTGCTCTAGAGAGGCTGAGCTCTGTTCATTTCTACTGTCATCATTGTCATCAAACCTTTCTCTTGTGTTCAGGTTTATGAGTACACTCGAAATCTATATGTACAAAAGCTCGCTCAACTTCTGGGAGTTGCTCAAGTTTTATTTGCAGTGACTCGCCAATATTATGAGCTTTGTTCAGAAGCATTTCTTTTGGCAAAACTATGTCAACCTCCACAAAATAATGAGAACAAAAAGTGTATGCTCTTACTGTGTCAATGTGCTTGATACCTTTATGGTGGTTCCATATGAGATAGGTTAGCTTTGCCAAGAATTCAGGTGGTGCCGTCCTCCCAATTAGTGACCAGACATTCTCAATGACTATCTTTGTCCATGTATTCATTGTATATAATGCTATCTGCATCACAGGTTCAAAAACATCAATATAGAAAGCTAGATTAAGAATTAACTCCAAGGAGCCAACGAATATTTTATCCTCACGCTACAAATAGTGGGCATTTCACTTAAAATATGAGACATTACAGTGAAAACCATTATTTTTTTCATGCAAAACATAGCATCTGGTAGATGTATGCAGCCAACTCCCCAACTTGCAAAAACTGACCTGATCCAACTCAACCCATTGGGTTGAGTCAGTTTTTAGGGGTTTGTAGGTTGGGTTGAGTTGTGAAATTTTTTTTTTTTTTAATTTACAGTGGGTCAAGTTAGGTTCAGGTCATAAAATTTACAAATCCTTCTAACCCGACCTAATCCACTTATATTTAATATATATTTAAATTAAAATATGTATATTTAAAAATATATTATTCAATTTTGTTATTTACTTTTTTTTGCCCATTTTCCTAAATAAAACTCAAACCTTAAGTTTTACTTATGATGTTTTTATTGGTTGGTGTTATACTCAAAGATTATTTAGTTATAAATTTGCTTTTATTTGTAATAGTGTTGTTCCAATTCTCAATCTAATAATAATAAAAGTAATTAAAAAAAAGTATAACACATGGATCCTACCAGATTCACGTGGATTGGGTTGGATTCCTGTGATGGGTTGGGTTGGGTTGGATTGGATTTTTTTAACCTACTAGTCATAATGAGTTGAGTTGAAAAAACCTACAACCTGACCGAACCTATGCACACCGCTATCTACTGGTGATTGTGATAGTTTTAGGAAGTTGACAATAAAGCTTTTTTTTTACAGTAAAGCCTTAATTGAATAAATTTGAAATTTACAAGACTGAAATGGACGAAAATAAAATCAAACAACTGAAATAAATTATGGTAAAACTTAGAGAATGTGTTTTGTATACTATTAAAGTACAAATAAACCCAATTATCAGAAGTGCATTAAAGCTGAAAGATAGGGAAAAAAAATAGTCACTTATGAACTCACTATAATAGCTCCAATAGGATCAATCCACCAATAATATTGAATGGCCAGAACAGCTGCTACCAAACCAACTGAATTTGTAATAACGTCGAAAAAATGATCTTGAGCATAGGCTCTAACAATTTCATTTTTAAAATTTCGACAAAAGACCATGAGCAAAAACTTCACTATGGTTACAGAGACCGTTATCCCAATCATCCATTTCTCCTTCCCTGAATCAGTTTTATGATGGGTCTGAAATAACACATGAAATGAAAATTAATTACTACAAAAATTAGAAATTTAGAATAGTCATGTTCAAATGTTTCTAAATATAATGTTTAGCAATGAAAATTTCATCACCTATCATTTTTTATATTAAACAAATTTAAATATGTTAGTGACAAAAATTTTTATTACCAAGATGACCGCCAATATTATGTGACAAATGATGTTTCGTTACCATATGTCTTATACAACGAAATAAGAACATATCGTGACAAAAAGTTTCGTCACCATAGTCCATTTTTATTGCATTCACCAACTTAGAATGTGATCTAAGTAGGATCTTATACATTTCGGTAGTACCTCAAAACTTATGTCATCCTTAAGGTACCAATAATCAAGGTCACATAAGGGAGCTAATTTTCAAACCCTTCTCAAACCCATGTTCACAGCCATCTATATCCTTAACATATATAGGTCAGAGCACAAAGTTGCATACCTTTGAAATGAATTCTCGACCAGACTCAAGCAGAACTTGTAATCCAAGAGTTGCCATTAGTGCTGCAAAAACCATGATTCCCTGCAAGCTCAAGCTAAATTTGTAAATTATTTGTTGGGTTAAAACATTGTCATTTTTATAGATGTGATTATTTGCATGCCTTGGGTCCACATCCCCAAAAGTCAGTCATTTTTTAACCTACTTTCAAAACATATAATCTTGGCATCTTTGGGGTTAACTCTAATTTCATTAGTTGAAGATGCATAATTTTCACTCCACCAACTTCTGAGTAAACCATATGAGCCACAGATGCAACGGTATCTAAGGCTGTGTTTGTTTCATGTAAAATATTTTCCGGAAAATACTTATTTTCCAGAAATGCTATTTTCAGGAAAGGAAAATATTTTTAAGTGTTTGGTTGCATTTCAGAAAATGTTGTGAAAAATATTTTCTGGTGTTTGGTTGTGTTGTTGAAAATACCATAGAAAACACATTTTCTACTTATTGCTTACATTTTCTCAGCTGCCAAACAAATATATAATTTCATTCCTCAATCCAGAAACACAAATAAAACCCAGAAAAAAAAATTCATAATCCGGTCAAATTGAGAGAAGAAGGAAGAGAGAGAGGCGACTGGGTTCGACGAGAGGTGAGATCGCGCGGCGAAGGCGAAGGGGAGATCGCGCAGCGCGGTGCTGTGATCGCGATCGACGCGGTACTGCGATCGTGATTGGCGCGAAGGCGAGATCGCGATCGGGGACGACGAATCTGGGTCAAGGACGATCGGTTTTGGGGTGCGACGAGAACGATCGGTTTTGGGTGGATCGGTGCTGGGGTGCGACGATCTCGCCGATGGTGCAATCAGCGCGATGAGGGTCTGAGATGGTGCGATCGAATGGGTTTTCTGGGTTTGACGAATGGGTTTGGGCATTGCTCAACAAACGAGCTCGGTCTTGGGTTTTTTGGGTTCGTCGGAGTCAGTTTCTGGGTTTGTCGGAGTCGGTTTCTGGGTTCGGTCTCTTCTTCCTCTCTCTATCTCTCTCTCTCTCTGCGCGCAAGCGCGATCTCCCTCTCACTCAGCTCTCTCTCTATTTTCTGGAAAATGATATTTGAAAGTAAAATAAAAACGGAAATCAATTTACACCCCAACACAGGTCGACTGAAAAGCATTTCCGGAAAATGCATTTTCCATGCGCAACCAAACACCCGTAAATACGGAAAAACATTTCCGGAAGTGATTTTCACCCAAAACAAACACAGCCTAAGTACACATGAAAACTCATTATTTATCGGTCTCAAGTGTCAACAACTTAAATGAATAATCGGTCTCAAGTGTCAACAACTTAAATGATTGGATTGGATGACTCACCACTTGCTGCATCCGGTTCTTTCCAATTGGATAACGATCCTGGTTTTTTTTTTCTCATGGCATTGGCTGTAAACCACAATATAAACCCTGACAAGAGATCTAAGAGTGAATCCAAGGTTGAGGCAATAATAGCCAACGATCTGCTCTCAATGGAAACATATAGTTTTGCCACAAAGAGGACGACGTTAGCCATGTTTGATACATAGATCGCCATCCTCTCACCCTTTGCAAGCTGCTGCATCTCATCCTGAGAATAACAATGAAAAAATATTGGTTTCTGATTTTTAGCTGCTGCATCTCATCCTAAGGAGGGGGTGAATTTTTCATTAACCATTTCATATGGTCAAAATTTTGTCATAGTCATAAAGAAGCAAAACATGAACACAAATAGTCATTCAAAATTGTTATTTATGCAACGAAACTCAGAAATTAGCTTCATTATCAAGGTGAACACGACCAACCTCTGTTAGACTTCCAGGCATACAACCTTTTTCAGTGACGGTCTCCATCTCAACAAACCCTTCAAGGAGCCCCTCTTGTTTCTCGTAATAATCAGCAACCTTGTTTCGTTTCCCTGCAGTCAAGAGTACGAGTATCACATTATGTTCAATGTTCATCACTAGTAAATGGATAAGGAGGTGAATGAACGCATCCTAAAGTTCTCAAATATTGATGTTTCTTTTTCCAAAAGAACCAAACATCAAGTTTGGTAAAGAATACTAAGAAAACATAAAATGATTTTGATATTACAACTCCATGCATAACACCTTAACGCAACAAGCCATATGTGGAGTGCCTTGATAAAACTATACATGCAGAGACACACACGCACACATATAAAACAGTGATTGTTGCACATCAGTGCGTACGTACACACAGTTTTTCAGCAACTGAAATCGTGAGATGATGGTACATGATTTCAGTTGTTGCACACCTGTATGTCCGTACACTGGCGTAGAACAAGTATTTTCCATATATATATATAGAGAGAGAGAGAGAGAGTCATGAAGAATGCTTACTTGGCATATGAAGAAGGCTTTGGAGTGTGAAGAAACCACCCTCACGAACTCTACTTTCAGCTATTGCAGGGAACTCCTGCACACTGAGCCTCCAAGCAGACGGAGACGACATGTCAGTCCTTGGTGCTGATGCAACATCTTGTTGCAAGAAATTCACCCTTGCGCTCTCATATCTCCAAGACTCAGATGACATGTCAGTCCTTGGTGGCGATTCAACATCTTGTGGAACAACTTTCACCCTTCCACTCTTGAGCCTCCAAGACGCAGATGACAGGTCAGGCCTTGGTGCTGATTCAACATCTTGTGGCATAACTCTCACCCTTCCGCTCTCATGGGTCACTTCCATGATGACCTTCTCTTTCCCTCTCTCTAATAACAAGACTCTACCCTTCTATGTTGAGGTTGAGCTTTTGATATTTGATACGCAAAAACATGGGAACGTCTTCCATATATATATAGAGCGAGTCTAGTATTGCTTGGCCTTCACTCCAAAGACCAAGACTCTCTATGTTGAGGTTGAGCTTTGTTATTTTTTAAACAAATATTCTAGGACTACAACGAATTTTATATTTATTTTCATAACAAACCAATGCATGATTGACTGTGAGTGGTGGATTTATGCAATAGTGGAGACAATATTTCAATTCAAATGACAAGATTATAATAAAAGAAAACATTAAAAGTAAAATTAATCTAAAAATTATTAATTAATAAGTATAATAAAATAAATGAAAAATTTTAGGCCAAAGTGATACAATCTAATAAATGTGATAGATTTTTTGTTATTATTATATGGACCGGTTATTTTTTCCATTGAGCTACCATGAGTAGGGTGAAAGTCCATGGGAATGAAATTTTAGAGCAGAACCCATTAGTTAGCAAGTAATATTACAATTACAAATTATTTTACAACATTTTTACAAAATTGTTGATGTGACATATTCTTATTTGTACTCATCTAAGCCCACGACTAGTAACGTTTTTTTACTTATCAATAATGACTACTATATCAACAGTTTATAAAAAATCTTATGAAAAAAATTGTAGCTTTAACATTTTCCTTAGCTAACTTCTTCTTTTTTTTTTTTAATAAGAAAAAGATGATAAGTACTGATTTTTTTTTTCTTAATATATGAGATGTTCTAAATCAGCTAAAAGACCTTCTTCATAAATATTATATTACCAAGAGTCAATTTTTGCAAAGTTCAGGAGAGGCAATTGCCCCTTCTCACTCCCTAGCTCTGCTGTTGGATTCATGTTAAGACAAGCAACTAATTATAGTCTGTAACATTGGATAATTGTGAAAATAAGTGTAAAATTAGTTGTGGTCCTAAAAGAACTCTCGTTTTCATTTCATTTCATTTATTTATTTATTTATTTATAAATAGGATAGTATTTCAAATCTATAGTGTCCACTTTACGATTATTGCTCTTTATTATCAAGTCAAAACACCAATTAGTTTTTAATATAGACTAGGGATCCACATTTCTTATTTGATAAGAAGAAACTTTATCAATTAAGCTAACTGAAACTCACAGAGCTTATGTTATTTGATACAAAAAATACTTTTTGCTTTTTGTCTCATATTTTTTTAATAGATAATCTTTTATATATATATATAGAAATAAGCTAGTTTTTAAAATTTTTTTTTGTTACACAATAATATAAAAATTACAAAAACATTATATCTTTTTGTTAAATACTATATAAATAAATGACCAAAAATTGTGGGTGCCTAAAATAAGGCTTGATGTGGATCATAAAAATAAATAAATAAATAAATATCCATAATTTAATAGTTATAACAGAAAATGAAAATGAATTTGAACTCTAAATATCTCGGAAATGCTGGAACAGTTGAATTACAAGACTCTTAACCATAGTATATACAATAATACAACAAGCATTGTATTGCATGGTATTGTCTAGTCTTCAATCCAAAAATAGACTTTCTACATTTTTTTTTTCATAAACTTGAGACTTTCTCCACACACACATATATACTTTTTGTCTCAATTTTTTCTATAAATAATCTAACCCTTTTTTTTTTTCCAAATAAACTAACTTTCAATTTTTTTTTTATACACTTAATATAAAGGTTATAAAAATTATATTTTTTAATAAGAAAAAAGACTTGTTACACACTTGTGTAGATGCAATAATGATTCTAAGTCACTATTTTAAATTTGAAAACATGACTTAAAGTCACGATTTCAATACATTTACATACTTGTGAATGCACTCAAGTGTGTAATAGACATTGATTTTTGGATACCCTAAACGCATTAGTTTAGGAAATTTTTTTAGAAACTTTTTATGGGAAAATAAAAAGTAACTAATTTTTATAACTTTTTATATTTCCTATAAAACTAATATTAAAAATTTTAAAAAATAGTTTATTAACAAATATCCTATAACCACCTTGTTAACCCGACCCAAATTCAATAAATACCATGCAAATAAACTTTCGAAAACTGCCGTACTGACACCCAAAAAATGACTAGATGGATCATAATAAAAAATTAAAGTAGAAGAAAATAGAAAGGACAGGAACATCACAGTTGACATCTTCCACCTATAATAATTCATGCAAACTAAGAGCAACTTCCACGTAGCATTATAAATGTGGGGCCAGAGAACTTGGCGACCCCGACCCACTTTGTGCTAGGTCAAGGCCCGCGCCGAGGAGAGAAATGTCCGAGGATATACGATGAAAATCCAAATGGCCTAGAGATGTTGCCGAAGACGATTCTGTTCTCGGCATTCCAGACTCCAGTAGAAAAGAACGGCACGCCATCAAGGGCAGCCTCCCAGAGCGTCCCCCGAAGGAAGGACGAGTACAGTAGGATGCACACAGGGGTATGGTGTAGGAGCAGTTCAAGGAAAAGCTGTCACCTCTGCATTTAATGCGCCCAACTAACGTCCTAGCCGCATTAATGATGAAGGGACCCCTGAACAGTATGGCCTTGGTTGCTGCAACTCACAGAGGGTGTGGGAAGGTGGCTGATGGGACGAGCACTCGAGTAATGGCCTGCACAATCAACAGATGGAGGGTCAAGATCGACTAGAAAGAAATATATAATGAAAGAGACCCCCCAAGAATGGGGGATCACGAAAAAGGGATAGGAAGAGAGAAAAGGGAGAAAACTGCAGCAGTCTGTATGGTCTTGAAAAACCACGGGAACCTAGTACTGAAAGTAGAAGAAGAAGAATATCAAACTCCTCGGACGAAACACCCGGGGACAACATTTCAAGCTTGAACCCATTTTCTTATTGGTCCGTCCACACCCAACCATGTATAGCGATTGTGGTTTAGTCTAACACCTAGTTCTTAGGCCCACTCTCTAAAAATTCATTGTATTGGGCCAATTGGGCTTGAGACCTTTCGTCTAATAGGAAGAGCGCTCAAAACCAACACCCTACAATTGGCGCCGTCTGTGGGGAGAACTTGTGTGTTAGTAAGGACAACGATCCAACATAGTAGGGTCAGGCCCTCATCAAGCAGGCTCCCATTAGCTCGAACCAACCAAATCCCAACAGCAGGGTAACTTCCCCAACCCCGAGCGCGACAGAAACGAAGAGAACGGAAGGTTTCGAGAGGGAAGCGTAAACACCACCCAAACCAGCAGGAGCCACTCTCGCGCGAGCAGCCACGTGCTTTAGAGACGAAATAACAGCCGGGCCCCGCAACAGGAGGAAGTTAGGAGACATATGTCTCAGAAACAGAACGATAGACAGTCCACGCAGCGAAAGATAGACGATTTGAAAAGAAAGCTGTACCATGCACAACAAAGGCAATCTCATTCCAGACTTGACGCGCCCTCCGATGATGAAAATGATGACAACTATAGACGAAGATCGAGGACTCACCCAAGCGAGACCTTCTCCCATGAAGAAGGCACTGGATCAACTCTCCAAGTCGCCTTTCACGCACCACATAGAAGGGGCCATACTCCCTCGATGGTTCTAGCAGCCAACCTTCACCATTTACAACGGTAAATTAGACCCGGTGGAGCATGTGAGCCAGTTCAACCAAAGGATGGTTGTCCATTCTAGGAACGAGACGCTGATGTGCAAGGTCTTCCCGTCCAGCTTGGGACCAGTGGCGATGAGGTGGTTTAATGGTCTGAAAACGAACTCCATCGACTCGTACAGGCAGCTAACCCAAGCTTTTGGCTCCCGCTTCGTTACGAATTGCAAAGCCCCTCAACCTTTGAGCGCTTTGTTGTCGTTATCCATGCATGACAAAGAAACCTTTAAGGCCTACTCGGACAGATATTGGGAGACATACAATGAAATGAAAGACAACTTTGATGACGTCGCCATTATCACTTTCAAAAACAGTCTCCCAACCGATCACGGCCTACAGAAGTCTCTGATTGGCAAGCCCGCCACCAGTATGCAACAACTGATGGATCGAATCGACAAGTACAAGCAAGTGGAGGAAGACTAGTTACAGGGAAGAGGAAAAGAGAAGGCTATCCCTCAGGAGATGAAGGATTTTAGGTCGGACCAGTATGGCAACAACCGCCCGAAGAGGGACTTTGTAGGGCAACCCAGAACAACCAATGCACAGACTGTCAACATCGTATTTCGAGAACCAGTGCATCAGGTTTTGGAGAAAATCAAGAACGAGCCATAGTTTAGGTGGCCGAATAAGATGGCGGGAGAACCCTCGAAGCGCGATCAGAACCTTTATTACCAATACCACCAAGACCATGGCCACACTATGGAGAACTGCAAGAACCTCTGGAACCACCTAGATCAGCTAGTCCGGGAAGGGAGACTGAAGCACCTTCTACATCATTCCAGTGGTTATCAAGGCCATCAAGAGGCCAGGAGGGATGTTGCCCTGAGGCCACCCGCAAGAACTATCAGCGTAATCGTGGCCACGCCAGGGAGAACAGGCACGCGCCCTGCATGAGTGTTATCGATGGCTAAACTGCCTGCCGAGGAGTCCCAACCAGGGCCAAAGAGGGCCAGGGTGAGATTTTGTCCCGTTTTGAGCTTTTCAAAAGAAGATAAGATCGGGACCATCCAGCCCCACGAAGATGCACTGCTAATCACCCTTCGAATCGGGGACTACGATGTGAAAAAAGTGATGGTGGATGGCGGCAGCGCGGCTGAGGTTATGTACCCCGACTTATACAAGGGGCTGGGGTTAAAACCAGAAGATTTGACGCCCTACAACTCCCCTCTGATGAGCTTCGATGGAAAGCTTGTCATTTCAATAGGCATGATTAGATTGCCCATCCAGACCGACCCGGAAATAGTGGAAGTGAACTTCATCGTGGTGAACACCTACTTACCCTATACAACCATTGTCGGTAGGCCCTGGCTCCATACCTTAGGAGCTGTTACATCCTCGTTACATCAGAAGGTGAAATTCCCGTCAGGAGACCAAGTCCTTGAAATCCGTGGTTGCCAACCCACGGCGAGGCAATGCGTGGTAGCCGCCGTCTCACATCGGCTCGACGCGGAGTCCTCGGCCTCCGCTGAAGAGAACTTATAGCAACTAAAGACCCCGGTTTTGCCCCCTAACACAACTGCCGGGGAGGCGAAATGCGAAGACCTAGAAGAGGTGGTTATTGACGACGACCTGGAGAAGTTCTTCCGAGTAGGGGCTCGGCTGCCTCTCCAAGAGAAAGAGAAGCTGATTGAGTTCCTTAAAAGGAATATTGTCGTATTTGCATGGGATGCCTGCGACGCCCTCGGGATCGACCCAGCCTTCATCTGCCATCACCTCAATGTCAACCCGGCCATCATTCCCAAGAAGCAACCACCCCGTCGCCCGTCAAAAGAGCATGCCGACGTGATTAGAGACGAAGTGGCGAAGCTTAAACGTGCTAGGACTATTAAAGAAGTCTTTTACCCTGAATGGCTGGCCAACACGGTGGTGGTCAAGAAGAAAAGTGGGAAATGGCGGGTCTGCGTGGACTTCACAGACCTAAATAAGGCGTGCCCTAAGGACCCGTTCCCAATGCCTCAGATAGACCAGCTGGTGGACGCAACAACAGCCCATCCTCAGATGAGCTTCTTAGACGTCTTTCAAGGCTACCACCAAATACCACTGGCGCTGGGGGATCAGGAGAAAACGGCCTTCGTAACACCAATCAGAAATTACCACTACAAGGTAAAGCCATTTAGCCTGAAGAATGCGGGATCAACTTATCAAAGGATGATGACAAGAATGTTCGAGCCACAGCTGGGCAAGAACATCGAAATCTACGTCGATGACATGGTGGTGAAGAGTAAAGTGGTGTCCGAGCATTTAAGGGACCTTGGCAGCACCTTTAGCGTCTTGAGGAAACATAAGCTGCGCTTGAATGCTTCCAAGTGCTCATTTGGCGTGGGGTCAAGCAAGTTTTTGGGCTACATGGTTACCCATAGGGGAATTGAGATTAACCTAGACCAGATCAAGGCCATAAACGACCTGAAACCACCACAAAACACAAAGGAGGTCCAAAAGCTTACTGGGATGATCGCAGCCCTCAATCGATTCATTTCCAGATCGGCGGATAGATGTAGGCCGTTTTATCTCTTGATCAACAAGTGAAAGGGGTTTGAGTGGTCCGAGGACTATGTGGTGGCTTTCCAGCAACTCAAAGATTACCTATCCCGGCCACCTATCATGTCCAGTCTCGAGGCCGATGAAATTCTATTCGCATACATTGTTGTAGCCCCCCATGCTGTGAACTTGGTGCTAATACGAGACGACAATGGCATCCAAAAGTCGGTCTATTACGTGAGTAAGTCGCTGCATGAAGCCGAGGTCAGATACCTACCCCTGGAGAAAGCCATACTGGCTGTGGTCCACACCACGCGAAAGCTTCCCCATTATTTCCAGGCCCACACAGTGGTTGTTCTAACCCAACTACCCTTGAAGTCTGTACTGCGAACCGCTGACTACACTGGAAGGATTGCCATATGGAGCACAATTCTAGGAGCTTTTGACATCAAATACATGCCCCGAACCTCTATAAAGGGCCAGGTCCTAGCAGACTTAGTGGTCGAATTCGCTGAACCACCAGTAGAAACAGTGGCAGAGGAACAGAACATGGATAGAAAATCGATTGGAGTGATCTCTACACCAGGACCCCCGTGTTGGAAGGTGTACGTTGATGGCGCGGCAAATCAAAGGGGATCTAGAGTGGGGCTAGTCCTAATATCTCCCGAGGAAGGCATTATAGAGAAGTCCCTGAGACTTGGGTTCTCAGCCACGAACAACGAAGCCGAGTAGAAGCCCTGCTACAAGGAATTGCCATGGTACAGAAAATGGGAGGAAAGGCAGTGGAGATGTTCTCGGACTCGAGACTGGTAGTGGGCCAGGTAAAGGGAGAATTAGAGGCAAGAGATGCAAGGATGCAAGAGTACCTAAGCCGAGTCAAACGCTTATAGCTGGGCTTCAACTCTTTCAGCTTGTTGCACGTCCCCAGAAGCGGAAACACTCGTGCGAATTCGCTGGCCACGCTTGCCACCTCCTCGGCAGGGGACCTGCCTCGAATTATTCTTGTCGAGCACCTGGACAGAGCAAATAAAGTAGTCAAAGGCATGGTCCATGTTCATGAAGTCAGAATGGGCCCTAGCTAGATGGACCCTATCATGAGGTTCCTTAAAGATGATGTCTTGCTCAAGGAAAAGTCAGAGGCGAAGAAGATACGAAGAAAAGCTCATCGGTTCTGGTTGTCTGAGGGCCACAAATTGTACAAACGCTCATATTCCGAGCCATATTTACTGTGCGTTCACCCTGAGGCATCAGAACTGCTGCTTGAAGAGCTGCACGAAGGGATCTACGGGAGTCACATAGGAGGAAGATCTCTGTCACACCAAGCCATTACCCAGGGATACTGGTGGCCGGGGATGCAGAAGGAAGCCCTGGAGTATGTTAAAAAGTGCGACCAGTGCCAAAGGTTCGCCCTGAATATTCATCAACCTAGCGGGGCCCTTAGCCCTCTGTCCAGTCCGTGGCCGTTCGCCCTGTAGGGCCTGGTTATCATAGGACCCTTCCCAAAGGCAGCAGGAAATAAGAGATATCTACTGGTCGGCACAGTTTACTTCACCAAATGGGTCAAAGCCAAGCCTCTGGCCAACATCAAAGACGTGGATGCTAAGAAATTCATCTGGAGAAACATTGTCACACGATTCGGAGTCCCTCGTACCCCCATCTCAGACAATGGACTCCAGTTTGACAACAAGGCCTTCAGAAGATACTGCTGCGAGTTGGGGATCACTAACAGGTACTCAACCCCAGCCTATCCTCAGGGAAACGGGCAAGTCGAGGCTGTCAACAAAATCTTAGTCAACGGACTTAAGAAGAGACTGGATGATGCCAAAGGAAGATGGGTGGAAGAGTTGCCGCACGTCTTATAGACCTATCGAACTACACCACGGTGGTCAACAAGGGAGACGTCTTTTGCCATGACCTATGGGGCCGAGGCCGTTATCCCTATAGAGGCAAACTTCCCGACTCTGAGGATGAGTTCATTCACCTCGGATAGTAACGACGAACTATTGAGGAAGAACCTAGATCTGATCGACGAACAAAGAGAAAAGGCAATGGTCCAATTGGCCTATTACCATCAGAAGCTCAAACATGGATATGATGCCAACGTGAAGGTTAAACCACTGGCACCAGGGGACTTAGTGCTATGGAAAGTTGTGGGTGTTGCAAAAAACCCATCATGGGGAAAGCTCGGACCCAACTGGAAAGGACCATACCAGATTACTTCAGTTGCGGGGATAGAGGCATACTACCTAAAAGACTTAGATGAAAAAGCTATACCCCGTCCATGGAATGCAAATAACCTGAGAATGTATTACTATTGATAAAAGCATTTGTCCAGTTCAGATTTTAAGTCCATCTTGATTACACGTCTCGCATTCTGGCAATAATCTAAGTGCTAGACAGAACCAAGGCCTTGCATGGTCCTCGGACTCAAGCCTATGGGAAAACTAGTCACTCCAAGAAAATCTAAGTGCTAGACAGAACCAAGGCCTTGCATGGTCCTCGAACTCAAGCCTATGGGGAAACTAGTCACTCCAAGAAAATCTAAGTGCTAGAAAGAACCAATACTTTGCATAGTCCTCGGACTCAAGCTTATGGAGAAACTAGTCACTCCAAGAAAATTTAAGTGCTAGACAGAATCAAGGCCTTGCAGGGTCCTCGGACTCGAGCCTATGGGGAAACTAGTCATTCCAAGAAAATCTAAGTGCTAGACAGAACCAAGGTCTTGCATGGTCCTCGGACTCGAGCTTATGGGGAAACTAGTCACTCCAAGAAAATCTAAGTGCTGGACAGAACCAAGGTCTTGCATAGTCCTCGGACTCAAACCTATGGGGAAACTAGCTACTTCAAGATTTGTAAAAGCTATGGATACGGCCTAAGCGTACGCTCGGCACCTCAGATTATACACTTAGCACCTTGGAGATATGGGTAGACATAAACTAAGCGTCCCCTTGATACCGGTAAGGCAATATTGAGGGATTTAACTTCAAATATATTATGTGCAAGATCATTCACACCCGTTAGGATAATTAATTCACAAGCCACGAGATTTTGTAGTAATAGTAATATCGGTAAAAGCAATAAACACATGATTCAAAAGGGAAAAGAAGAAAGGAATTTCATATATATAGTAGAAAAATTCAATTACAAATGAATTCCAAGACTCCTAAAACAGAAGCAAATTAACTAAAAACTAAGCTGAAAAGAAAACCAACACAAAAGGTGGCCGGAGTCTTTATTTCTTCAACTCTATTTTTGCCCCTTCCTTGGGAAGCCGAACAGGATTGGCCTCGAGACCCTGGGAGATATCCCCTTCCTTGGGAAGCTGAGCAGGATTAGCCTAAAGACCCTGGGAGACATCCCCTTCCTTGGGAAGCTGAGCAGGATTGGCCTCGGGGCCCTGAATGACATCAGCCGGGGAAATGGACTGAAGGGGCTGAATCAAGAGAGGTGGATCCTCGGCGTGAGGGTCCTGAGCGCTGACTACGGACTAGGCAGCCTCCTGGGGCGCTTCAGGGTTAGAACTCCCACCTGTTTCTGTCACCTTAGGAAGCTCGCCCCCCTTAGCTGGCTCGTTAGAGGGGACATGGTCAGGGCAGCCTCAGGCTGGGCAACCTCAGCCTCCTCCAGAGCACTCGCTGTCTCAGAGTTAGTCTCAAGAATGGCCGGGGGATAGTACACCTTCTCCGTCTTCCACAGATCAGACGAAGCCTCCACCCCAGCTTGTTTAAGGGCTTCATTCCAGACCTAGAAGTAGTAAAGCTGGCATACCCTAGGAATTTGAGCCTTAAGGATGGCCTGGGTATCAGCCACCCCCGCGTCATAGGCCTCCTCCTCAGCTTTGTCCTTGGAGGTCTCGGCCTCCGTCTTGGCAAATTCAGCCTCCGTTTTAGCCCTTAGAGCTTCATCCCTGGCCCATTCCGCAACGCCCCTAGCCCTCTCTACCTCTGACGACTTCTTCTTTAAATCATCAATCTACTCCTTTGCAATCCTCTGCTGATCTTCAGCTTCAAGTAGGCGCTTCGTCTGGGTCTCAGCCTACTGTTGGGCCCCAGACAGCCCTACTTCAGCGCTGTCCCTCTGCCTGGTCATCTCTTTCAGATCCTCCCTGGCCTTAGTAAGGTCAGCCTTGGAGTTCTTAAGGGTGCGAGCTACGTCCAGGCGCTTATTACGTTCGGTCTCCAAGGACTTGCTCTACCCTTTAGCTTCATCCTCCAGCCTATAAGTGGCTTGGACGGCCTGCCAATCGGAACAAACACACTATGAATGGGAAATTGAGGAACAAAAATTAATGGAGTCACGAGTATCAGAAGCCTTACCATGGCCAAATACCTCTTCATGCTGAGGAAGACCTCCTGACTCCTCGTATTCTTCAGCTCTTTCATGTCAGTGGGAAGGAGCAGGGCCCTCTCCAACGCGTCGGCCACGTATGCGCCTTCGCCGCCTCGAAAGTCCCTTAAGGAGGCATTTTCCATTAATGGCTCCCCGTGGAGCATTGAGGCAGGTAACCAAGCCTCGAGCGCAAATTGACTATTGATCTCCTTGCCTTAGACTTAAGGCCCAATCTTTAGCTACTTTTAAGCCCGTGGGACTTCGCCCTCCTCTTGAGGCGTGTGAGACTTCCCCTCATCCATCGGCTCTTTGCCCTTAGAACTCCTCTTCCTCTTTAAGTCAGTGGGCTCAAGCTGAGGAGGTAAAGTCGATTGGGGGGAAGTAGGGTGTTTGGGCCGGGGAGTCGGTGCCTGCGAATGAGCGGGGGAAGACCTGGTTTGAACAGGTTGAGGCTGTGGCGGAGGAGGTGGAGGTTTGGACTGCAACTTTCCTGGTGCCTCCTTCCCCGGCTGGCCCTCAATTAGGTCAAGCAGGCTCATCTGGGGTTTCCTTTTAAGACCCATCTCCGCCTGAGAGGATGTCCCCGCTAACAAGAAATCCGCCTCGGAAAGGTCGGGGTCACCTAAGTCACCAGCGGGATCCGCAAACAGACTAGCCTGGTCAAACACACCGAAGCCTTCTTCGGGCAAGCCCGAATCACCCTCGGCTTCCGCCACTTGGTGGGGTGAAGAAGAGCCGGCCAACAAGACGCCCTCCAGAACAGGACACCCCTTGGGAATCAGAAACCCTTGCTCAACTACAGCGATCCTTTGAAGCCAGGGATCGTTAGCCCGGATCACGTACTTCAGGTCGGCAAATGACCTCTGCATAGTATCATACCCCAAGATCCTGTGAGTGGCCCTGACTTGGTTGTTCGCCTCGTTTACAAAGACCGCCGCCCTGAGGATAGTCTCCAAATCCTCCTTGTTGGTCAGATAGAAGTGCCGCTGAAAGGCGTGTGGATCTGCAAAAAGAAGGCGTATTCACATCAGTAACCAAACCGTGCAAATCATGATGACAAAAAATAAAAGAGGGGGATCATCCCTCTCCCACTTTAGATACCCCACCTGGCTCCCCCTCCACCGTGGGGCAAGGGAGGCCATCGTGCCACTCCCGAGACACGATGAGGAAGTCCTTGTTTAACCCTTTGCTCGACTCGGGAAGGCACTTAATAAGCCGAACCCTATCATCCCTCGTCTTCAAATAGTAGGACTTGTCTTTCAAGAGTTGGAGGTTGTAGCTCCAGTTCACGTCGTGGTGAGTTAGCCTTAGCCCCATTTTCTCGTTTAAGGCATCCACACAACCCAAGATCCTAAACACGTTAGCAGCACACTGGGTGGGGGCTAATCAAAAGTGCCTAAGATAATCCCTCATCACTGGCCCCATAGGGATTCTCATGCCCCCCTCTATAAAGGCAAGTATGGGGATCACCACCTCACCCGTTTTTCTCCTAAAGTGCCACTCCCCTTCCTCACAGTACCTCAGACCCACATTGGGGGGTATCCTATAATCGGCGATGAATTTTTCCATCGCCTCTTCGGTCTCAACCAACTTTTTTAATTTACCCATCTCTAGAAACTGCCAAAGAGGCTCTAGGGATGACGAAAGAAGGAGAGGAGCAAGAGAAAGATAAACTTAGAAGAGGGAAAGCACCAGTTGAAGAGCGAAGAAAACTTATGGAAATGAGGAAAAGCTCCTTGGGCAGGTTGTTTATGCTGGAAAGAAACTTTAGTTTGGCTGAAAATTTGACTGAACTCAGGACATATGCGCACGAACTCTTAAGTGCAAAGGTAAAGAGACAAGTCTGTTCAAATGGGAATTTATACCTCCCATTTAAAATAACTGTGCAGATTTTCCCGCCCATAAAGGTGAGGAAATCTCAGCCGTCAAAATCACCATCGCACCATTGAACGTGGGGAGCACAGAGCCGCCAGCATTCATTAAAGGCACACTTCATATACCAAGGCGCCAGGAACGTGTCTCGGGCATACGAAAAGACTCTAGCATTAATGAAGGACAGGACATGACAAGCCATGACAGAAGCCTTATGTTACCAAAACCCTCCTCTTTGTCCGAGGATCTAGACAGCAGGATTTTGAGGGGCTATTGTGGGGTTAGGGAACTTGGCGACCCCGGCCCACTTTGTGCTAGGCCAAGGCCCGCACCGAGGAAAGAAATGTCTGAGGACATACGATGAAAATCCAAATGGCCTAGAGATGTTGCCGAGGACGATTCTGTCCTTGGCATTCCAGACTCCAATAGGAAAGAACGACACGCCATCAAGGGCAGCCTCCTATAGCATCCCTTGAAGGAAGGACGAGTACAGTAGGACGCACACAGGGGTATGGTGTAGGAGCAATTCAAGGAAAAGCTGTCACCTCCGCATTTAATGTGCCCAACTAATGTCCTGGCCACATTAATGATGAAGGGACCCCTGAACAGTATGGTCTTGGTTGCCACAACTCACAGAGGGTGTGGGAAGGTGGCTGATGGGACGAGCACTCGAGTAATGGTCTGCACAATCAACAGATGGAAGGTCAAGATCGACTGGAAAGAAATATATAATGAGAGAGACCCCCCAAGAATGGGGGATCGCGAAAAAGGGACAAGAAGAGAGAAAAGGGAGAAAACTGCAGCAATCTGCATGGTCTTGAAAAACCACGAGAACTTAGTACTGAAAGTAGAAGAAGAAGAATATCAAGCTCCTCGAACGAAACACCCGGGGACAACAATTCAGGCTTGAACCCATTTTCTTATTGGTCCGTCCACACCCAACCATGTATAGCGATTGTGGTTTAGTCTAACACCTAGTTCTTAGGCCCACTCTTTAAAAATTCATTGTATTGGGCCAGTTGGGCTTGAGACCTCTCATCCAATAGGAAGAGCGCTCAAAACCAACGCCATACAATAAAGATTACGTGCAGAAAGTGCCTGTTCGTTCGAGTTCATATCTGACTTGGATATTCATATTACTCCTGTGTTTCCTATGGGCGAGCAAAACCAGTTTTATTATAAGAAGTTTACAAATTGAGTTAGTAACTATCATTGTTGGGTTGTGTAGGATTAAACACTTTATTTTATAATAATTAATATATATATATATATATATATATATTACACATGCAAACCTGGTTGAATGATATACTAATTTAAATATTTTATTCTGCATAAAGTATCGACTATTAAATCCACTCTATGGGCTCGACTTGGTGGTTTTTCTTAAAAAAACAATCGACATATACCAAATCGATCGTCACATATTAATTTAAATATGTTGTTATATATGTTTATAATAAAAATAAGGTAAAATGTATCATAACTCCCTAAGGTATGCCTAGTATGCGCCTTTGGTTCATAAAATTTCAAAAGTGAGAATTATTAATTTCTGAAATTTATAAAATAAGTGTAATTAGTTTCTCTGTTAACTTCCATCGCTTCTCTTGCCTGTATGTGTGTTTGGGATCTAAGTTTCAGCTCGTGTTTTGCTGAATTTGTTTACTATTTGGTATTTGCAGGTCTCGAACAAAAGATAATTGGGTCCCATCTGTGTTTGCAAAAAGCAACTTTTAAGATTTGCTTTTAGCTTTTTTTTGCAAGTACAAAAATATTATTAGTAGGTCCCACACAACTAGAAATTGGGTCCCAGCCGTGACAGCTTCAAAAATTTTCTTCAGGGAGTCATTAAAAATTTAAATTATAAAAATTTTAATAAAAAGAGAACTTGGATGTATCAAGTTATCCACTAAAAAAAATTGAATTTTTACAATTTTATTTTATAAGTTTTCAAATTTTGAATTGTTACATGATAATTCATTATGAGTATTTATTGCCAACGAGAGTAGCTATGGTCATTTTATTTTGTTAAGTTTGTCTAAATTTTTATTTTTTTGCAGTTATTATTATATATTTGTCATTGTTTTTATAAAAATATTTTAAACTAAATGACTAAACTCAACTTATTGGCTCTATATTAATTATTGACGCACACAATCACACTCATTCGTACATAAAATAATTCACTACATGTTTACTTAACCAATCAAATGCTTGAAAAATCACTAACTTTGTAAATTTTTTCTTGAATTTTTCTAATTTTATTACAAAAAGTTATTATAACATGATAACTATACACACTCATGTAACAAACATTCTCTATTTCCTAATTATTAAATTATATAAAGTTATATTATATTTATATTGTACACACACGTCATTATTCATACAAATAACATTATAACAAAAAGTAATGCACACAATCAATATTAGACAAACTCATACACATAATATAAATTTATAATAAAAAGTGACACCCACAATTTACAAACACTTAGGTGTGGTTTGGATTGGACTGAAAATGGCGTTTGCGTTTTGTCTGCGTTTTCCTTTTTTTTTTTTTCTTTTTTTTTTTCTTCAACCGCAGTTGTTGACCAAGTCAGCAGTGAATAGTGCATCTGTGCACTGTTCACAAACCCACAAATTCCACTCTTCAGTAACTTTTTCATTAAAAATGGGTCTCACAGCACTATTCACACATTTAAAAATTATTTTGCTACAGTGTTTTCAGTTTCAGCAAAAATAAGCTCAATCCAAACAGACCTTTACTCTTAAAGTCAGAAATACTTGTAATAAGGACGTATAAGATTTAAGCCAGGGTGTGCAAAAATATTTTTAAGAAAAAATTAATGTATTAAACTAACAAAAAAAATGATTATATATATATATATATATATATATCTTCTTCTTCTTTTTTTTTTGAAGTCAGGGGGGTTCATTTGAACCCCTTGAACAAAGTGCCTTGCATATAGGTCTACGAAAAGCAACTTATAAGATTTATGTTTAGACCGAAGAAGATAAGAGAGCTTAAGAGAGAAATGGACGAGGGTGAACTGCCTATGGTGGCGACAACCAACTAAAGGCGGAGCAAGGAGGCTCAAGTTAGAGAGAGAATCAGAGAGTGAGAGAGGCCTGACATTAGAAAGAGAAGGGAGGAGGTGTTAAGAATTTTTTTTGTTCGTTTAGGTTCCCAGAAAATGTTGCAAAACATGAAAAAAAAAATTGTATTATTGTATTTTTTTTTTCATTTTTAGTTGTTATTTTAATTATTCAAAATATGTTTTTATTTTAATTATTTTAGGTTTTTATCTGACCTAGAATATTAATACATGTGTCACAATTTAATTGGATCGATTAGCACATGTCATAAGCTTATGTGGCACTTAATGGACACGTCAGCATAAAACTAGCGGAAGGGCTGACAATCAAAATGGTATGAAACTTCAGGGTGTAAAATCCAAATTCTGAAACTTTTGGATGTAAAATCAAAAAATTCTCAAATGACAAGGTGTGTTTTGCATTTTATCCTATTAATAATGTTTGTGGGTTACACATTCAATATATTTCTATTACACTTTTAGTTTTTTTCTAGTGTATTTTCAACAACTTATTTTGTTTTGCTTTTAACTTTTATTTGTAGTACTTTTAACAAATAATTAAAAAAAGTTGTTCTCAATAACAGGGGGAAAAATTTCACTTTACCACCTTAAACTATACCCCAAATTACATTTTGCACCTTTAACTTTTCGAATGCACAATTTGCACCATAAACTATAACCTTTGTTACACTTTATACCTCAATATCAAGTTTGCTGTTAACTTGGATGGAAATCCAAAGTTTAAGGTGCAAAATGTAATCGAAAGTATAGTTTAGGGTGGTATAGTATAATTTCTCCTTTGTTTTTAAGGGATTAAGAAGATAGGCAATTGAGTATTTTTACATGATGTCATATTTTTCCATCTAAGTTAACCGCAAACTTAACATCATTGTGCAAAGTGTAACAAGAGTTATAATTTAGGGTCCAAAACATGTATTCAAAAAGTTTAGGCGAAAAACCCATTTTCATCCCTACATTTTCACGCAATTCTCACTTTAATCCCTAACTTTTAGTTTTACCGCTTTTAGTCCCTATCCTAAAAAACGCGTCTCGTTTTTGTCTCTGCCGTTACATCAGAGATGAAAAATGCACACGTGCCAAACGGAGTACACTGTTGACACACTAAAAGATGACGTGGCCATTAAAATAATAATAATAAAATGTTATTTGCCATTAAAAATACCACGTCAGCATTTAAATTAAAAAAAAATAATTTATTAATTTTAACTAAATAAAAAAAAATAAAAACAGAATTAAAAACTAAAAATCATATGAATTGAGATCTGAGTGTGTCTTGAACAAGAATAACAAAAACACAAACCCAGATCCAAGAACACAAACCCAGAAATTTAAAAAAAAAAAAAAAAATCAAACCATTTAACATCGAATTCTCCAGCAAATCACTAATCCACATGATTTTCACAAAGTCCATAATTGAGTAACTAATCAGCCATACAAAACCGAATTCTTCAGCAAATCAAACCCATAAACCCAGTAAACAATCCAATCTCCAATAAACCCATAAACCTATATTTTCTTAGGAAACAAACACAAAATAAACCCAAAAAATTGAGCTCAAATACAAATTCATAAATCGCCCCCATTTTCTCAAACCCAACAAAATCATCAAAGACCCGTAACCATAACAGGCCACACCCAAAATCTGGGTTTGTTTTCACTCACTCTCTCTATAGCAGTTGTGAGTGAGAGAAGTTTTGGTGGGATTTTTTTTGTTGTTCTGGGTTTGAACGGAGGAGGGATGGTGATGGCGGAGAATGATCAAGAAGCAAGTGGTACCAAATCGAAGTCGAAGTCTGCGTGGAAGACTCCAACGGCTGTGGCAATGAATGGCAACGATGCTCCTCCTCCTTCTCCTGTAATGATTGGTGCCTCACCTGATTATTGGCCAACTCTTTCCGATGCGGCCGCAGTGGCGGCGACGGGAGAAGCAGCCTCAAAGCCTTGAGGTAGAGGTTGGAGAGCGAACCAATGGCGTCGTGATAGGCGGTCGAAGAGTTTCAAGAGAGAAGTCGGGATTTTTTGCTTCAACTCTACCATTGTTAGGTGGGTTGATATAGAGGGAGATCTTGTGTTTTGCTTTATAGCTTTTGGATTGGATTTGGGTTCTTGGCTTCTTGCTGTTGCTTTTGTTGTTGTAATGATGACATTTTTGAGAGGAGAGAGAAAGAGAGAGGTGTTGTTGGTGTTGTTACATTTGAGATCTGGGTGTTGTTTTTTTGAGTGAGTTTGAGTGAAGGAAAGAAAGTGTGTATGTGGGTGTTTTTTTCTTTCTTTGTTCTTAGATCTGGAATTATGTTGTTCTTGTTCAAGACACACTTAGATCTCAGGGTTTGGTTTTTTTTTTTTTTTTTTTTAATTTCTGGGTTTGTGTTCTTGGATCTGAATTTGTGTTTTTGTTATTCTTGTTCGAGAGACACTTAGATCTCAATTCATATAATTTTTAGTTTTTAATTCTGTTTTTAATTTTTTTATTTAGTTAAAATTAATAATTTAATTTTTTTAATTTCAATGCTAATGTGGCATTTTTTTAATGCCAAATAACATTTTTTATTATTATTTTAATGGCCACGTCAGCTTTTAGTGTGCCAACAGTGCACTCTGTTTGCCACGTGTGCATTTTTCGTCTCTGATGTAACGGCAAGGATAAAAACGAGACATGTTTTTCAGGATATGGACTAAAAGCAGTGAAAATAAAAATTAGGGACCAAAGTGGGAATCATGTAAAAATGTAAGGACAAAAATGAGTTTTTCACCAAAAGTTTATGGTACAAAGTGTAATCAGGAGTATAGTTTAAGATGGTAAAATATATTTTTCCCCTAATAATAGACACTATGAGCCCCAACCGCCATGCGATGCCTTGCTCTTCCCAACGTCCTCCTCCTCACTCCAACCAGTGTTACAATCTTACTCAAACCTTCACAAAAATAAAATAAAAAAGGCATTAAAAAAAATGACCAAGAAAAGAACTTTAACTATAAGCTCTCTTTGGGCCTGTTTGGTTAGTTATCTCTAACCAACATTTTCACATTTTAAACAATCTTACACACTTTTCAACACACTTTTTCACCCACACGTATATTAAAAACACTCAAACAACATTACTCAAACTAACTTACCAAACAGGCCCGTCTCTATCACAGATTGTCTTTGAAAAAAAATTTAGATTTGTATAGAAAATGACAAATTTGATGCATGCGTAGGAAATTTAGTTTCTACATGCTGGTTTAGACTCCAAAGTGAGGGCATGACCTTTGCGAAGATGGAGAACATATTCATAACCTTTTTTCATAGTGTTTGCACTTTGCAGAACATTTTTTTTTTTTTTTAATAATCTTTAAAGATAACCCATTTTTCAACCTACATCTAACCTCACTTAGAGGGCAAAAGGGTGACTTCACAACCTAGGGGTAGCATCTTAATTCTGACCATTTGATCCTCAGTCAATCCACTAAAACAGGTCTTGATGTCATAACAATCAAAACAAGTGGTCACAAACCTCAATCAAACCATTAAATTGAAAGATATCGAAGAATCAAGTTTCAACGGTAAAGATGCACTCACATTGTCAAGCCTAATCATATATGATTATGAATAATTGGTTTTGATTGGTCTCATTTAGGATCAATTTAAATAAATGACATGTCATGGTCCTATTGGTTCAAGGCTAACACTAAAGGTAAGCCGCACACACATAATTAGTCCTACCATTATTCATTAATGAACCCTTAATTTTAGTCAAAATTGATCATTAAAATTAGGGTAAATTGCAACTTACCTACCTGTGGTTTGACCAAAATTTAAGTTGCTTACTCGTAGTTTGAAATTTGGCACTTTACCTAGAGTCCAAATCTTCTGTCTCATCTTTCTTACTCCACTCCATGCTCCACCAATAAATATTTGTCATATGTACACCTATTTAAGTCAAATTTAATTTTCAGATTTTTATTATTTAGTTTCCTGAAATAAATCAAAAAACTCAAACCCTCCCCACAACCACCATTACTATTCCTCCTCCTCCACCACCACCACCACCAACAAGCTTCGTTGGCGCCACCAAGAGGAGATCCGACATCGTCAACGACCTGCCACCCCTGCCGACCACCCACCCACCACCACCGGTTGTCAATTACCAAAAATGAATTAAAAAAAAAAAAACCAACACATCCCCCATCAATCACCACCGGTCCACCACTCTTATTCAGCACCTCTAGGAAGAGATGGCGACGCCATCAAAGCCGCCATGTCTAGGTACTAGCCATGGATTTGAAGAAGAATGGCGGTCATGGATACCCACCAACAAGATGTCATAAAACTAATATTAGACATGTTTTTTGAAGACAAGGAGCGGTGGTGGATAGCCATTGATGTCACCAGTGATCTTCTCCAAGTAGTGCCAACGAAGTTGGTGGTGGTGGTGGCTGGTGGGGATTATTTGAGTTTTTGTTTTTTACTTTTTTGGTTTTTTATTTATATGAGGAAACTGAAACAATGAAAGGCTAAAAATTAGATTTGACTTAAATAGGTGTACATATGGCAAATATTTATTGGTGGAGCATGGAGAGCAAGAAAGATGAGACAGAAGACTTGGACTCCTTTACCCACTTGAGGTTAGCTCAATTAGGCTCTGTAACCCACCTCTATTTAAAATTGAGTTAAATATGTATTTTTGCTCTCTTTTATGTCTCCCTCCTCCAAAAACATAGAAAAACATGAGAAAATAAATCAAAAAGGAAGGGTTTTGTAAAAATTAAGAACAAAACATTACTACTACCATAGAGGCTTCTGTTAAGAATCATCAGATCTAGCAAAAACAAATTCTTTCATCCATTTCTAAGCAACCAACGAAGCCATAGCATCTAAAGCTTAAATCAAACCCAAAAAATTCAGACTTCAAATTTGTTGTAACTCCATGGCTGATCTAAGAAGAAGGTTGGGGTATGTGTTGAGTTTGGTTTCTAGGGTTTGTTAATGGTGGATTAGGATTAGGAGTTTTGACTGAAGGAAGGCTTCAACGTAGATGTTTTGGTTTCAATTAAGTTGTTAAATTAGTTTGGGGTTTGTTAATGGTGGGTTTGGGTTTGGGGCCATGAATTTGTTAAGATTAGGTGTGATATTCTGGTTTGGTTTTGCGATGGAGGAGGGCTTAGTGGAGGATTTATTTTTCTTATGTTAGAATCATACGACTAGTGGGAGTAATTTTCTTTAACCTCTTAATTTTCATTAAATTTTTCTCTTCCTTCTGTTGTTCAGTTTGGTCCTACAGCTAATTCCTTTTCAGTTCACATCTACATCCTTGGATGATTTTAATTTGTGGGCATCACTAGCTATCATTTTTCCCTTGAGTGATCATCCACTATTAGGATTCTTGGCATCCTGCTCTATTGAATCCTTTACTGATCTACAATCACCTCTAGATTTTCTTTTTCTTAGACTTCTTTTTGCCCATATGTTCATCTGGTGTGTTGTGACATCAAAACTTTGAATATGTCATCATTTGTTTAGTGATGTCTCTCCGTCTTAATTATTTTATAAAACAATTAAATTGCAAAAGAAAAGTAACTATAACCATACCCTTGGATCAGTTGCTAATCCAAACTCTGTATGTGAAGAAAACTCAAACGTAAAGAACTATGTTCCTCCTAACTCTTTGTATGGGTATTTGTTGGAATCTGTCAATTTGATGCAATTAGTGTAAATGTAAGATTGAAATGCTAAAAAGTTGAATAAAATTTTTTACCAACAACTTTTTTTATCTTATTTTCTCTTGTTTTTCTATGTTTTCTCTTGTTTTTAGAGGAGAGAGACATAGAAGAAAGCAAAAATACATATTTAATCCCATTGTTGAGGGCCATTTGTGAGAATCTAGGTGGAAAGAAAGAAAGCCCAATAACAAAGGCAACAAAGAATTGACAAAGCAGACAGCAAAACCATTAGGCCCAAGCGGCAGAAATAATGGATTACAGGCCCAAGAGATAAACAAATGGGTCTTGAAAAGGCAAGTGGGCTCGAAGAAGCCCGGAAAGAGACAAATAGCATCCCATGGGCAGTATATGAGATAGAAAAGCGAGAAAGGGCCGCCACAGGCCCAAGATAATACAATCTAAGAAAGTAAGGAGTTTATGACAGGCCCATAAACCCCAAGGATGAGAATAAGGTTATTGGGTCAGGGAAGCTCAATGAAGTTAGTAAAAAGCCCATGGGAATGTAGAATTAGTAAAAGGGCCGAGGAAGCCCAAAGAAAGCAAACGGGCCAAGGATGCCCAAAGGAAAGTCAAAAGGGACATAGGAGCCCATAAATAAAAGCAAATCAGTGGTCATGCCAAACTATTGAGAGAAGGAATAAACGGCTGGTCTAAAAGAGGCCCAACAGGATTAAGTTATTACGGCAGGAATAATAGAATGACATTGCAAGAAACAAAGGAAACCAAGGAGTGGGCCAAAGAAATGTAAGACCCATCATTAAATAAAGCCCAGCTCCAGAGTGGAGCGGGAAAACAAAGAACAGCCCACATCAGAGGTAAAAAAAAACGAATGGCGAGCCTCCAGACCACGGCAGACGAATGGGCAGCAGGCAAGTTTTGGACACATATGGAATGAAGGCACGCGTAAGGCCCAGGCACCACCAGCCTGTACCCAGCCAATACAAAGCATGGTAAGGTTGAGGGGTCAGAGGATCAGAGGGTATGGTTTGGTGGTGGGGAGAGGGGAAAATCTATTTTTATGGTTCCAGCTCAAGCTCTTTCGGGAGGTGTCCTGCTGGGAAGGCTTACTACCCAAAAGAGGCAAGTTGAGTTGGAACCATTAGGTGCATGCCATGAGAGATAGGGAGAGAGAAATAACCCAGACCGTAGCAGGAAAGGGTGCCACGGCAGACTAGCAAACAAAATACACTTCCTTGTCTGGCGATGGGAGGATGACACACAGACGGAACAGTGATGGTCGGCCAGTACACCCAGACTAGATAAAGGGAGTTAAGGGTTAAAACAGTAAAATCGGGTCACGGCAGACACTATAAAAGGAGGGTCTTTCCGTGAACAGAAAAGGAAGAAACAACGGAACTTTGACTAAGAAATAGAAAACTTAAAAGAAATAGCAAAGAAAACGAGTGAGAAGAAAGAAAGAAATAGTGAGAATTAGAAAGGTGAGCATGCACCGGTAGATCACTCCCTTCTCTCCCTCATGAAATCCGGCCCTCTGTAAGAAAAACTCGAAAGCACCTACACAGAAAAACCACTCAGACCCGTTTCCCTCAGGGCTGTTAACCTCTACGGCAGGACTCTTTCTTGAGAGATTGACTGCTTTGAGGAAGGACGTTCTCCCCTTTGTGGTTCTACTCCTGCGGATTGAATTTCCGGTCGATTTCCTCTAGTATTCCGACCAACCCATGCTTATAAACATTTGATGTCCTCTGTTATTCTTTTTCTTTCTCTTCCGTAAAAAAGAAAACAAATAGTATTGTTATCGTAATTGATTTTAAGGGTCATTTGGTCAATTCTCCATTAAAGTGGCTAGATATTTTTTGTTCATTTTATTATTATTATGTCTGCCTGCCACGATTTTTCTGAAACAGTTTCGCCTGCCGTGAGCACGTTCCTGGAAAACTTGGCCTAGTTTGCGCAAAAGTCGGACCAACTTAAGCTGAAGTTGGGCCAGTCCCGACTCTCTTATCCAGAAAACTTGGGCTTAGTGCAGCAAGAGGCAGCCCAACACCACTAGCACGGCCCACCCCCTTACACCCATTTTCAATAGAGGTGGGTTATGAAACTCTAACTAAGTTAACCTCAGGTGGATAAAGTACCAAATTTCAAACTACGGGTAGACAACTTAAATTTTGGTCAAACCACAGGTGAGTAAGTTGTAATTAGCCCTTAAAATTAATGAATTTGATAACAATTGAGGTTTTATAATGTCTGGTTAGGATTAATTAGGTGCAATATCGGGAAAAAAAAAATCACAACATTAATTACAAATTGAAGCTAAAAAGGAAGCTAATGGTTGTCACTACTCACTAGGTCCAAATATCAACCGGCACTTGGACTAATCATCAATTTGCCAATTGGAACTTATGGCCTGTTTGGAAGTTAAAAAATGGAGGGGGAGTAGAGTAAAGGGAGGGGGAGTAGTTCAATTACTTTGTTTAGGAGTTTTTTTAAGAGAGGGGGAGGGGTTTGGAGGGGTTTGGAGGGATTTGAAGGGTTTTCAACTACCTCTAACCCCTCATTTTTAATTCCCCCAAATTGGAGAGATTTTGAGGGAGAGTAGAGTAGATAAATTATTGACCAAATGAATTCCCTAATTTACCCTTTCTTAATTAACAAAATTACAAACATATAATCTTTGTTTGTTTTATGAGAAAATAAATAATTTAATGCTAAAATTTTAGAAATTCAGAACCGGAAAAGCCACAAAAACAAACATTTTTCTGTTTCAAAAAGTGTAACTATGAGTTTTATTTTTCTAACAAACAAAATACACAATACTCAAATTTCAATTCCTTTCCCTTTTCCTCCATTTTCAGAGCACCCAAACAGAAATTAAAGCCACAAAATTTTTCTCAGAATCTCACAGCTATAACTTGAAAAAAGCACGAGAAATCAGACGCCGCCGAGTCATGGGTCGTCGCCGACGACGTCCAAAGGACCATGACGCTCACGACTCGGCGGCGACGACATCCAAAGGTCCACGATGCTCACGACTCGGCGGCGACGACGTCCAAAGGTCCACGACGCTCACGACTCTACGGCAACTATGTCCAAAGGTCCACGACACTCGCGGCGATCGGGATTGAGCTCAGGCCCTCAAGCTCAATCGAGCCTCAAGCCACTTCGTCGCCGATGAAGCACGACGGCAACTCTTCCCCTCTAATTCCGGAGAACTATCCCGACGACGACGACGAGGATCTCGCTTTGCTCGCTCTTCGTTCTCCAGGATCTCACTTTTTGTTTTTTTTGTTTTTGGTTGTGTGTGTTTTGGGGGATTTGGTTTGTGTTTCTGTGAAATTTCTTTTTTTTTTTTTTTTTTTCTTCCTCTACTTGTGCCTGTGTTTGGTTGCTCAAAAAATGTGGAAAAGAAATGGGAATTTGGATTTTGGTTAGAGTTTTAAAAAACCTACTAAATTTGGCAATGTTTAGTATTTATTAATACTAATATAAACTATTTGTTTTCAAATATTCAAAGAACAGTTCAATTTTGACTGATTTTTACTCTTTTTTTTTTTTAGTTTTTAGGTATACAATTTTTTTTTGAAACATTTTTTTTATATTTATTCTTCTCAAAAAAAAAATCACTAACATATTCTACGATTTGGACAAATGATAATCAAGTTCAAAACTTTACAAAACTGATAAATTAATCATAAACTAATATTACAAGTTCATTTTCAAAGAGGGGTAAATTTTTCTATTTTAATCATTTCCTTTCCTCTCCATCCTATTTTTTAAAACATCCAAACAAGGGAAAGGGTTAATTACTCCCTTCCCCCTTACTAATTTTAAAAACATCCAAACAAGGTGGAGGGGAATCATTCCCCTCTACTCTCCTCCCCACTACTCTCCTCCCCTCTACTCCCCTCTACTCTCCTCCCTCTCTAAACTTCCAAACAGGCCATTAAAGAAAATTGACCCCAATTTCTTTCCTTTCCAGTTTTTCCTAGCTAATTACTCCAATCAACCCTAACTTTAATGCCCTCAACCCTCTAGAACCTTCCCCCTACCACTATAAACAAAGGAGAATTCCTCATTTCAAAGCACTGATCCACTCCCTTAAACCTCTAAAGAGAGTAAGAGTACTTGTCATACCTTAGCCTACCTGCAATTCGAGGTATTGAGAAAGTGTCTGATCTCTACTTCCCCTCTAGACCTTTGGAGTAATTCCCCTAAGATCTTAGAAGATGTAAAGAAATAGCATTATGAATATGGTCTTCCTAAGTCTTGGAGTGCAATCTTGTTTCAATGTTCTATTTGTAGGATTTGATAAGGAATCCCTCATTCTCATGGCAAATCCAGGATTTTTTTTTAGAGTGGTTATTAAAAAATTTAAATTATACAAAATTTAATAAAAAAATAACTTGAATAAATTTGCATTACCAAAAAAAAAAAAAAAAAAAAAAAAAAAAAAACATGAATACAAATGCATGAAGTTTTACAATTTCTTTCTACTAATAAAATGAAAAGGCAAAAAGGGGACTAATGAGAGATAAAGGGAGAGCCAAGGATGCTAAAATGAGAGTAAAAAATTATATGATAATTACCTTCTACTTTAACCCTTTTTTTAGAGACAAAAAAACACATACACAAAGGAGAGGAAATTAATGAGATTCTAATACAAATTCACACCACAAACTCCACCCAAAAATCATAGCAACTTTTAGGGAGGTTGTGACAAGTAATATAATACACAACACACTCTCTTAAGCAATGTGGGACAATTAACTTTATTTTTGTTGTTGTTGTTATTTTTTTAAGAAACAAACACACACACACACAAGGGAAAGAAAATGAGGTTCTAACACAAAAGTTTTCTACAAACTCCACTTAAAAGCCGTGGTATATTTTTTTTTATTTGTTTTTGTTTGACATTTTCTATTTGTTGTTATGGCTATTTTTGCTGTTATTTGAGCTAATTTTTATTGTTATTATTTAAATTTTTTAACTTTTTTTTGTTTAAGAGGTAAGGATTATCTTTGTAGGGTCAATATTATTTTTGTTGAATCCAAATTTTTGAGATTCTCGAGTTAGGGTGTTTAATATTACTTTTAGGGTAGTCAAGATGGCTTAGTTTAAAAAAAATTATGTGTATATATATATATATATATATATATATTTTTTTTTTTTTTTTGCGTGTCAGGGTGTTCAGTTGAACACCCTAAACTCAATGTGCAGTTGCCCCTACTCCTTGTTCTTATTTTTATTATTTCTAGATTTTTATGTAGTTTAGTTTATTTATGTTTTAGCGTTAGAAAATCATGTTCGTTGCTTGAATATGTTTTGAATGTTCTTCACTTGTTTGTATGATGTTCTTCACATGCTCGTGCATACAACCCAGCCAGATCCTAGGATGTTATGGATTCCAACCTAAGACATGTTTGTTATTTTATTTTTTCACTATGCACACACAATCACATGTAACTATTTGAATTCCAATCAAGATCACATGCAATTGATAGTGATGCCATGTTGTTTTTATGGATGATGTACCCACCACAATCTCTAATTTAAATTTTTGCATGTTAATAATTTAGTGGAATTATTGTGACATTTTGTTGTCTCCCTGTATTACTCATAAAAATAATCTTGGTCCCCAAATATAATCTTTAACCCCTTAAAGAATAAAAACCCAAATAAGAACAATAAAAATTAGTCCAAATAACAACAAAAATAACTCAAACAACAAATGAATAAATATTAAAAAAATCTATTCTAAAACAAAAAATGAAAACCCTTAATTATTCAAATTTTTAACTCATTCAACCCATTACATAAAAATAATCCTTAATTTCATTTTTTTCCCTAAAAATTGGTACCAAGGGAAATATTGTTGCCGTGAGTTCTCCTTAATGACACCAGTAGTTCTACTCTCCTCGACTTTGTAGTCACAGTAGATATCATCTCTCTCTCTCTCTCTTTCATACTTTCATCTCAATGTTCTTATTTCGCACTTTATCTCTCATCAGTCCCTTTTTTCTTTTTCTTTTTGTTAGTAGAAAAAAAATGGTAAAACTTAAATTATTTGCATTTTTTATGTCTATATATTCAAGTTTTTTGATTGGTGTCTCATGATTACAAGTCCAAATTAGTTGGGTTCTTATACGCACCAGAGCAACAATGAGGTTCAATTTACCTTGTTTGCAGTCCAAACAACAAAATATGAAAGTTTCTTCAATGAACTCATGGGGTTGCCCTCGTCATCTCCTTAACCCACCTCTTTCACAATATCTTGCACGCATTAGGCAACACCGTGCATGATTAGGTGTTTTGTTCAAGTGCCCACACTTCAGGGTTTTTTTTTTTTTTTTTCTTAAAGGTCATGTTAATGGATGCCCTTAGAGTAATGATTAATAATTTATTTTAGAAAAGTTTTAATACTACTTTTATGGGAAATGGAAAAAATTGTTAAAATATTAATTGCTTTTTTTTCTTTTCTCATAAAAATTTTCTTTAAATGAATTGTTAACCATTACCCTAAAAACATCCGTTAGCATTTTCTTTTTTCTAATACTAACGTAGCCCAACTTCAGAGTATGGTAACAAGGAGATGGGAATTCCAAGATTTGTTTGCCGATTCAATTATTGTGACATAAATTATGTCATCATGGATTATAAAGAAAAAAACCAATCGCATGTCAGCCCGTCATGCAGTGGCCATATCATATGCCAGATCATCTAACTTTCAACCATTGTTATTTCCCCCCTGATAGGCCACTTTCTCATTTTGTTTTTTGCACATATTCTATTGTTAGGATCTATCCCAAAATCACTTAATTGACCTATTTGGGTCTTGTATACACGAAACTTGTCAACCCACTTCTACGTGCTCATCACAATGTCCTTCACCGGTCTCTTCAGGCCATCAGAGTAGCCATTCTCTAGCCCTTGTTGCCGTGCTTAGGCCAAAGCGGCCTTCCTCGGCCATTGATGAAACCATTCTTAGGCCAATGCAGCCTTCTTCCGGCAGTATTCTAACATTGACAATTTGCATGTGTCTTCCTCCGGATCCGTTGTGCCCAATCCATTCACTTTCAAGGTCATTTTCTAGGCATCATTCAAAGACATTTTCAAGGGATCTCCTCAAGATTATTCCAAACTCAAGGCTCTATTGAGTTACCACCTTAAGTTTAAGGGGGAAAGTTGAGAAGAAAGAAAATATGTCAAACCCCCGCCAACTGAGGAAGACCAAACTCATAGCATGTATACCAACTCCATCAGCAAACAATCAGGAGAATCAAATATACAAGGAAAGTAATGACTATTTACTTAAAAGCAAATTGCATAATTTTAGAGATGTTGTCTGTAATATTTGTGTATATAAAAAAACTCATGTATCAAAAGAATACACAAATCTAAAGTCAAATATGTAGTCATCTAGAGCTTTACACCATGGACATAGGTCATTAGATCAAACCACATAATTTTTATTGTGTTCTTGTTTCTTTTCTCTTTCTCCTTTCCTTTGCTTCTGCTTAATTTTAACTACAGTATTTTTTCATTTTATTTTAATTTTAACATAATATCATAGCCAACTTTAGCATATATAGTTGCTTCGATCATTTGTCAAAAAAAGTAATGTGTTTTATTACCAATAATGTTCCTGATAATAAGTCTTTAAATGATGATCATTGTTTAATTTTCTCTTTAGTTAATCAAACCAGACTTAGTTTTCCTTCCACTTCAATTTTATCTATCCAAGCTTTTGAATTATTGCATACTAACAAGGATACCTCTATTTGTGGCAGGGATGAACACAGGATTTTAAGCCGGGAGGGGCCAGAGATAAGCAAAAAAAAAAATTTTCAAATACGTATCCATATAGTATTAATAAATTATCAACCAAGACAAATACCCAAAAATCATTATTTCTTAATATATTAAAATACAATCTACTAACAAAAACAAAAGATGCGAAACGCTATTGTTTCTTAATATATTAAGATACAATCTACTAACAAAAACAAAAGATGTGAAACACTATTGTTTCTTTATACAATCATCTATGAAAAGGGAACTCGACGCTCTTTCAAATCTTCAAAATCATCTACTATTGAATCCAAACTAAATGTCGAAACTATATCCTTTTCAATGTATAACATCAAAGAGTCATTCAAAAAGTCATCTTCCATTTTGTTTCGAAGTTCAGTTTTGACAAGTTTCATAGCTGAAAATGCTCGCTCTGTAGTAGCAGTAGAAACTGGAAGAGTAAGCACAAGTATCACCATTCTATAAACAAGTTTGTAGTGTTCTAAATTTCCAGTTCTCACTAACCATTGAGACAACTCAGATAAACTTTTCAATTTTTTGAACTCTGGATCTTGGACTACATTATGCTCAAAATGATAAAGCTCCTTCTCCAACACTTGTTTGTCATAATCTGTGAAATCTTGTGGATAGAAATTTTTTACCAACAAACAAAGATCACTAATTCTGAAAGATTTTAATGCCTCTCGAGGTTCTAAAGCTGAGCTAAGCCTAAGCAACTCCATTGCATCTTCATTAAACCGATAATTTAGTTCCTGTAGTTGAGAATCTATTGTAGTATAAAAAATATTTACTCGATAATGATGCTCATTTGTAACGTTATCTGGTTGATTACGAGCTCGACCTCGCCTCGCAACATAACGAGCATTCATATCCAAGACATCAATGCGATGCTTCTCACAAAATGATATCACAGTGGTGAGTAAGCCATCCCATCCATCATCTCTAAATTTTTGGATAAGTGCTTTAGTAGATGAAACTAAATGCATGGCATTTAAAATGTCTTGAGATTGGCTTTGCAAAGCTTGACAAAGTTTATCAGTAATCTCCATAGTTTCCTTCTCAAGATGCAAGATGAAAACAAATTCAAATGAAGTTAAACCTTCATAAACTGACTCTCCTTCTGCCCGATTTTCTCCATCAATTGCACCATCAATTATATTTTGTAAAACTTCAACAGTTGAACTAAACATCCTTAATAAGCTAGAAACTGATCTAAAATGTGAACTCCAACGTGTTTCTCCAGGTCGTTGTAAAGTGCTAATTTGATTAAGTCCACTTCCAGTCTCAAGCTCTTCAAGATCAATCAAACGTGCTATTTCATTAGCATTGGCAACTTTCAATTGCTCATTGCGCTTGCATGAAGCACTAACAATTTTGATCAGAAAAAGCAATGTAAGAAAAAAATGACTAATGGGAACAACTTGTTTTGATAATTTTACTAATGCCAATTGTAAGTGATGTGCAAAACAATGGATATAGTAAGCATATGGGCAATCATTCAAAATCAAAGCTTGTAATCCATTCCACATACCTCGCATGTTGCTTGCTCCATCATATCCTTGCCCTCGAATATTTTGTATATCTAAGCAATATTGAGATAACAAAGAATATATCCCCTTCTTTAGAGTCAAAGCTGCAGTGTCAACAACAAGAATAAGCCCAAAAAAGCGTTCTTTCACAAAGCCTTCTGCATCAACATATCTAAACACCACAGCCATTTGCTCTTTCATGGACTCATCACGAGCTTCATCAACCATTATGCAAAACTTTGCATCACCAATTTCTTCCCAAATGGCCTTCTTCACTTTGGCTAAGAAAACATGTAGAATTTCCTTTTGAATCCTAGGTGATGTGTAGGTTGCATTTTTTGGAGCTTTTTCTATTATTTCAGCAACCTTCTCATTCCAAAAAGTCACAATACCCAATGATTCATGAAAGTTCCCACGATTTAATGAACTAAAACTTTCATCTTGACCTCTAAAAGCTATAGCTTGAAAGGCAAGATATCGCACAATAAAAATTGCGGCCTTCAATTGCAACCGATTATTTGCAATTTGTTCAGTAGTGAAAAGATCAACTACTCATTGCAAATGCTGCGATTGGTTCATCAAATCCTTACACATTTGCTCAGCAACTCTATGAGCTGAGTTAGGATCTTTTCCTATATGAACTTGAAAAGAACAATCTTTGCCCTCCACCTTTTTCCAATTTCTAAATCCACCAACAATAAATGTATTTTGTCCCACAACCACATTTGGATTATGAAAGACAAAGCAGGGTAGACAATAAGCTGCATCTGTTGTAGGAGAATATTCAAGCCATTTTGAATTATTTCTATACCAAGAAGCTTGAAAACTACGATTCTGCTTTCCACTTTTTTTGAATGTCTCTAGAGGAGGTTGGTGCGGACCTTTTTTAATGTAAGCCCGTCGAATTTCATCACGTTGATTAACATGATATTCCCATATTTGTTTGCGTGTTCCAGGATCATAATCCAAAGAATCAAGGTCAATTCTTTGAAATTGTGTTTGAGAGATTGGAACATCCGCATTTTCCGGAATTGGAACATCCGCATTTTCCGGAATTGGAATAGCAACATTAGTTATTGGCAATTCCACGTTGACTTCAGAAGAATTTGAAGTTGAACATTTTCTTTTGAAAAAATCAAGCATTGTAGTTGATTTTTTCATGATCTACAAATAAAATAAAAATTATATAAGAATTACCATTATTTTTTTTAAATTTGTGTGATAATTTCTTATATTATATGATTTATTTTTTTTCTTTTTGTCTTTTGTCTGCCTTTAATATCTTTGTGTTTAAACTGCCTTAATTTATGTCTCTGTGTTGTCTCTTCCTTTATTTATATCTTTTATGCTTTTTGTATCTTTGTATTGTCTCTTGTCTTCATCTTCCTAATTCTGACCCACTAACCCAAATATCCAATGAATCCCACTATAGACAGTCAAGCACTACTAACAAAAACTTTTCTTAACTTTACCTTTTGTTTTTTTTTTTTTTTTTTTTTTTTGTTTTCTCCCCTGTCGCTTGTCTTTGCCCAACAGCAACTCCACACCACTTTTCCCTATTCCCTATTATTATGTCCAACTAATGTCCAACACTCCAACTACCGGTCAACAAAGCATCTGACTCTATCTATCATTCTATTTCTTTTATCTATATAATGCAAGGCAGCAAGAGCCACAAACACAGTCACAAAGCCAAAAACCCAAAACAAAAAAAAACAAAAACAAAAAAACACAAACAGTTCAGTTCAGCCGCAGCACAAGCACCAAATCACCAAATCAGTTATCAGTAAAAACTAAAAACACAAACAAGAAACACTCAAACACCACATGCACAGTTTCTTTGATTCTCAGAATCTCAGATCACAGATTCACAAGGTTTTTAAATTTGAAGGAAAAGATAAGAGTTAAAGAGTAAATACCTGTGATTCTGTGAAGGCTCGAAGCTGGGCTGGGCAGATCGGGAAACGGCAACCGGCGGCAGCAGCGGCAAGTGGATCTCGTCTCGCATGGCGGCGTGGGTCTCGCTCTCGCCGGCGTGGGTCTCGCTCGAAGCTGGGTTCACACTCAGGGACTCTCTCGCTCTCGTCTCGCTCTCTGTCTCTCTCCGTCACGGCGTCACGGCGTCACGGCGACACCGCTGGCGCTGCCTCTCTGTCTCTCTCCGTCTCGCACTCTCGCTCGTAGCTCTCGCCTCTCGGTCTCTCACTTTCCTTTCTTTTTTTCTTTTTTTCTTTTTTTTCCTTTGGTTTTTGCTTTCTCCGTTTGGTTTTGGACTGCTGAGGGCTGAGATTTTTTCTTTTTTTTCTTTTTTTTTCTTTTTTTTTTTTTGTTGTGGATTGACATGGGTTATGGCCTTATGGGCTCTGCTCTGCTCTGAGCTGGCCGGATGATGGGCTAGGGGAAGGGGGGCCGGAGCAAAAATTTCAGGGGGGCCCAAGCCCCTATTTTTTTATTTTGGAAAAATTTTACTTGCTAAAAAAAATTTTTTTTGGGCCCAGGGGGGGCTCGGGCCCCCTTTGCCTTGTACCTGGGTCCGTCCCTGATTTGTGGGGCTCATTATTTTGTAACCATTGTTGATGATTACATATGATGTATATGGGTTTGTCTAATAAAATATATAAATCAGATACTCGTTCACTTTTACAATCATTTGTACAACTTATTGAAACTCAATTCTCTACCACTAAGAAAATCATTTGAACTGATGATAGACTTGAATTTGACATTCCCTCCTATTATTCGACTATAGGCATAGTCTATCAAATCAAACCTGTTGTGTCTCCACTCCTTAGTAGAATCAATATATATATATATATATATATATATATAAATATGCAGAGACCTCATGTGGGAGTGTATGAGCTCCTGTCATGTGGTGCTCTAATATTGCATTTAGCATTTTTAACATCTTCTTATTAAGTTGTTTTTACTGTTACCCAAAAAATCATGTTAACTTCTTTTTACTATTACCTAAAAGATGGGTTGTTATTAAAAATTAAACCAAACCTTATAAAAAGCCCAAAACCACTTATTCCTTACATATTATGACCTAAACAAGATCTTTTCCCATGTGTAGATGAAAGTCCAGACCCTAACCCACTTGAAAATTATCTTTCTCCTCCCTCATGCATAGATGAAACTTGAAAGCCAAGACCCTGACTCACTTAGAAGCTCTCTTCCTCTGTACAAGCTTCCCTTCAACTACATACACTCTTCAACTTCTTTACAAACAACGGTTTGTAGTTCGGATTCACTGATATTATCTAACCAAACCAACTTTTCTAATCATTTTTCAAGTCTTAATTCAACCATTATGTGTAAACAAATGGAGATGTATGGTCAAGAAAGATATACAATTACTTCAAAAAATAATAATAAAAAGGAAATGTACAATTTAACCTCAACAGTCTCACCTCTCTCTCTCTCTCTCTCTCTCTCTCTCTCTCTCTCTCTCTCTCTCTCTCTCTCACATATTTTGAGTGCTATATTAGGATTCCCCAAATTGAAAATAGTATTCAATCTTACAAATGAGTTACACATTGGAAGGATTGTCCACTAAGATAATGAGTGTTTCTCTTGCTGTGTCACAGGAGTAATTCTTAAGTAATCCCAAAGAACGGTGAATAGTGCTATCTTATCTCACATTTATGGTAAGGTCCACTCATTAAATTTATAGTGAGGTTCATCATGAATGTGAGAGGAGGGAGCTCCATTTTACTATACTCCGAGAGTACCTAAAAATTTTTCGTGTTAAAGAAAAAGTCAAATGCTATGTGATATGGCATAGTCACCAATAGTCATATTGCATTCAATTATATTCGTATTAAATTTTAAGTCGTCTATGATGCTATGATAATAGGTTTGAAAACCAATTTGTTAACGACTTTTAATATGCTCCTACAACCGATTTAGAAATTCACAAGTTGGATCAAACTATTTGTGTGCCTTCGAATTGCAGGTTTTTTTTTTTTTTTAAACACAAATGCATGAAAGTGGTAGACTGGTAGGTCCATCATAAGCATAAAAATGTTCATAAGTTCAAATATTGACAAACAATTGAGATACTACGGTAATAGATTCTGTGGGGGACTATGGCCCAAAATAACGAGTTGGGCCTTGAGCCCGTCTGAGGACGCCAGCCCATCTGAGGAGACAAAGTGGCTTAACCGATCTGTATTAAGCCTATCACGGGAAACAAAGAAAAAAGGTCCGAGGGGGAATTCCTCCTTGGACACTGAAAATCCGGAGCAGAGGTACGTCCAAGCCACTGAAGTCTATCCCCTAAATACGTGAAAAAGAAGGAAACACAAAATATCTCAGCAAAAACTGCCACCACCACATTGAATGCACTACAGCTACTTTCCTGGCCGCATTAATGTGGAGAAGACCCCTGAATAGTGTTACCTTGGCTACCACAACTCACAAAAGATTGAAAGATGTGTCTGATGGGATGGGTGCTCAAGTGGAGGCTTGGATGATCAACAAGTGTAAAACCCAGATGATAAGGAAGAGCCTATATAATGTATAGAAACCCCCATAAGGAAAGTAGGTAGAAAAAGTAAGGCAGAATACTGTGGCATGCAAAGAAACCCTAATGTACTGGTCTGTATACATAAATTAAATTTTGAATCTCCTCGGACTATGAGATTTTTCAACGTAATGGCTTTTGTTCTTGTCCATGTGTACATTTATCCCATACAAGCTTCTATCTAACTTATCTAAACTTAGTTCTTTAACCCATACTCTACAAAATTCATTGTGTTAGGCTTTTTGGATCAAGACTTCACACAATTGGGGTTTGGGCTCCAAAAACTGTGTCCCTATAGATTCTAATAGCATTTGTCTTTTCTGAAAATCTAAATAATTTATAGGATTCTAGCCACAAATATTTGGCATAAAATCGATGTTGCAAAAATAATTTTGGTATCTCACGGTAGAAACTAGAGAGGACTAGGAAAACTTTTAGTTAGATGCACACCAAATTTTTTTTTTTTTTTTAAGTCTTCCTATAGTATTTATTGTTTCAATTTGAGACCAATATAATTTAATTATACTTTTTATGGAAAGCTTGAGATTAACATACTTTTAGGCAAAGTTTTCTTGTGCATCGCACGGGTTTCCGACTAGTTGTGCTTAATTATATGGACAAAGTTTCTCCTCAAGTATATTTGGAGAGAAACTTTTCATACTCCTTTTATATCTTTTTATTAAAAGTAAATTTTAACAAATCTACCGTTAAATTGCATTTTCTTATTATATCCTTCATGCTTGCAAAATTCAAGAAGGAGCAAAAGAGAATGAAAAGTTTTGAGTCTTCCTTTGGGATCTTTTAAGGGAATTAGTGGGATATAACAAACATTTTGCCAGCTTACAATGGCTTGAGGTCCCTAGCTTAGAGAAATTAGTAGGCCAATCTGTGAAGGGACAATGGGAGATGAGATGCTCCGGTAATTTTTTTGGGTGATTGCACAGTACACAATTTAAATCAAATGACAGTTTCTTGCCTTGTAAAAATGAGATGGGTAGCTTTTTTTATTTTTTATAAATACAATAAGGTTTGAACTTGTGGTGTCTCAATTTGCTCCATGATAATTATTCTCTTTTTATTTATTTATGCGATGATAATTATTCTTTATTATATAACAAAAACACCAATTAATATTCAACAACAAAGGATTTTAGCAACTAAACTAACGGGAACCACTAGATTGATTGAATTCAAAATTCTTTAGATTTGTATTATACTTTGTTGTACCAAAAAAAAAAACCTTAATAATAATATCATGCCCGTACAACAACTTACACATACTGTGGATGATTTTTCTTTCTAAACTTCTAAAAATAACTGCTACCTTTATCAAAGGTAATAAATATTGTTTAAATAATACTCCAGTGGAGGTTGTTGATGTCCCAAGTGACAACAAAGTCAAACATTGGATGACAATGCTGTGCTTAATTAACAAACTTTATTTATTTATTTTTTTTTTTTTTTTTGGAGAAAAAACATCCTTTAATTATGTACTGGCAAATTTCTTTTATATATATCGTGTTTGTTTTTTATTCTGCTTTTTTTTAACTGATGTGTGCAAATAATCCTCATAAATTTAGGTTTTTATATCCTAATAAATATAGGTTTTTATTAACGGGCATACACTTTTTAAAGAGAAATCTAATAAATAAAAGATTTTGTTAACGCATATTTTAAGGGCATTTATTTAAAAAATATTTTTAGAAACTTTTTATTAAAAAAAAAAAGTAATTAATTATTTTTGAAATTTTTTTTATATTTTCCATAAAAGTGATATTAAAACCTTCCTAAAATAGTTTTTTGACAAACATTTTAAGGGCACCTGTTAATCGGACCCATAAACAAATACTCATTTAATTCAAAGTGACTTGACTCTCTAAAAAAACTCACTCAACTTCTTTTTTTTTTAGAAATAATTACAATATGCTGCTAACCCCGCAATTCGAACATTTTCCCTCCTAAATCCACAAGCACTTTGTACATGAGAAGGTGTCAATTTAGTTACAAAGTCTTTGGCAAAAAACTCACTCAACTGCAATAAAGAAACTCAATCTTTACCGATGCAATTCTTAACAGACCCATAATATATAAAGAGAAACCTAAGATAACATTCATTTTACAAAGCAAAATGTGTTTGTATATCTTTGCTGAAATGTTAAATATGTTGCACACAACTTTTTTACACAGTTTTACACTCTTAAATGTAATTGAAATCGTGATTTTTGAAACAATTTCGGTTACTCCAAACCCCAATACATTAGGTTAATGGTTTTTGACTTTGAATATTTACAATCTTCTTGTTTCGACCATTTAAACCGAAAGCATCTTGAAAATGGACTGTAGCTCACGAGTAGATTTGCCCAATTTGTAAAGCAATTACTAACTATTTTTTTAGATTATCATACCTCATCAGCATCGCAGGCATGATGCGTCTATAATCATTTTTCCATTCATCCTAAGACAGTTCCCAATTTCCCATTATAAAAGTGAATTGAATTAAAATATTTTAATGGATCTGGTTATCGTGTACTCTTAAAATATTTGTTAATAAATAATTTTTAAAAAGTTTTAATATTACTTTCATAAAAAATATAAAAAATTATCAAAAAATTAATTATTTGTTTCTTTACCCTTAAAAATTTTTAAAATATTTTCTAATCCTATACCCTTTAAATATCTTAACTTTTCCCTACTTTAATTTTAAGATTCCCAATTACACGATTACAGCAAAAAGTTGAAAGTGGTATGCGGCCCAATTTAATGGCTCGAGCCATGACATATATTTATGTCTGAGCGTGGACTCCTGGGAGGCTTTAGTCTTATCTGGAACAGTGTTACATTGTCTTTCGAGGAAAGAAAGATTGTTTTTTCAGTTGTGTAGACAACAAACCAATTAATTATCAAATTAGTATGTATACTATGTAGACACCAAACAGTGGCGAAGTTAGGAATTTATTTCTAGGGGGTCATATATAAATTTGTGTGTGTGTGTGAAATGTAAAATAATAATATACAATACTTTATTACTCAATTTTTTCCCTTTTATTTGTTGAGATAATTGTTAAAATACTTATGTGTTCATTTTAAAATGATGAATGTTTAATTATTGTAATTTGATGACATATATATTTATGGATTATATTTTATTTAAATAAAAATTAAGTTTATTTTTAGACTTTCTTAAATATATATATGTATATTAACAGGTATGAGGAGCCAAAATGATAAGGTTATTTAAAAATTTACAAAATTTTTAGGATATTTTCAAAAAAAAAAAAATATTCAAAAATTTTGGGGGAGCCCAGGCCCCCTTGGTCATCAAGTGGCTCCGCCACTGACACCAAACCAGATAATTAGCAAATTAAGTGGGTTCTTTGGTTATTTAGAGCTTGTTTGGATGTAGTGTGTTTTGAGTGATATTACTCAGTTTTCTGTTTTCATCATCCAAATTATGTGGGTCTCACAGAAGAGCACTTGTTTGGATGAGTTTTGGATTATTGTTTCCATCACTCAATTCTCTGATTTTTTATTGATGAGTTATAGAAACTGAAAACACATTTTAGGTGTTTTCAGTTTCCATAACTCTATTTTCAATGATATTTCTGTAATTAAACATACATTGAGGGACCCACTAGTCAAGTCAGCCACAACTTTTGACTCTTTTTTTTTTCCTCATCAGGTTCGGTGAGGTTTTTTTTTTTTTTTTTTTTCTCTCTTACTAGATTCGGTGAGTTTGGGTATTGGGGGTTGAAGGAAATAAATAAATAAATAAAACCTGCATCAAGTGATAGGTATGGGGCCCACAAACAGTTGAAAAATATTGAGTGATGACAAGTGAGTGATGGTGCCAAACGGGTGGGGTGTAGGGAGTTTGAGTATTTTAAGGGATGAGTGACAAGTGACGAGTGATGAGTGACGAAAATTGAGTGATGAGTGACCATTTTTTTTAACCAAACAAGCCCTTAGTTTGTGGAGTTTAGTTTGCGAGGACCATGTTGCAAGGGGAGGAGGATGGTGCAAGTTTAGGGCTCGAATATTCTCTCTCTCTCTCTCTCTCTTCAATATAGGAATTTTATTCCATCTAGTTTTGATTTGGGGAAGGCTTGTTAGAAATAGGTTTGGTTATAGTCCTCCACTATTGAAACTAGTCATGTGTGTTTTTTATGTGTAAATACTAATTTGTGATATTTTTTTAATATTAAAAACATTGTTGCCGAGAGACAAAAGTTTTGTAATTCAACTAGTTAACAATATTTCCAATAAAGACATCTCAAATTCAAATCTTTCATCTTACAACTATTGAATTATCAAAAAGAAAAAATGTTAACATGTTCCTATTATATCCGCTTCATGAAAATTGTTTTTTATTACGGAACAAAGACACCAATTCATGATATGTTAGATTTCATAATTCATTAGATATGTATTAAAATGCAAATACTCTTAGATGAAAAGAAAGATGGTCACCAAAAAACAAAAAAAAAAGGTACCCATCAAAGGTAATAAATATTGTACGGCACCAACCTTTCTCGAACTATGATGGCCGGTGGGAGTTGTTTTTCCAAACAAATGACATCAAGTGCTCAACCCCCTTTAATTATTTACGCATATACTCAGCAAATTTGTGTCAAAAATCATAATAAAATGTATAAAAGAATATATTTAGAGAAACGTAAGATAATGTTTTTGAAAAAAAAAATAATTTGATAATAGTAAGGAGAGGGAATTGAAATATGAATATCTTCTTTAAAAATACTAAGAGATACTAGTTAAATTATATAAAGTTCTTATCAAAATGTTGTCTATGACACTTTTTTCCCAACTATGTACTGTCAAAATACTCATTACAAAAAATAAATAGGTGAATCCCAAACGCATGGACAAAGTCCATCAATATTTTATTAGATATCAAATATTCGAGTTGTGGTTTGGAGAGCATAAAAGAGCATTTTGACAACTAGTGCATTGATAATAAACTTGGAATGCTTGCAAGCCCGTGAGAGGTATAGCACAAGTTTAAGTTACACGGAGAATCACATTGACTTATTGAATAAAAGTATTTTTCTAACCTATCTAGTTATGTGATTATCAAAAAAATCAAGTTATGTAAAATCCTACAAATGGGTTTGTACAAGTTGCTCGAACCCATAAGCCCATGAAAAACAGGTTGTGTCGACTACTCTGTTCAGCCAACCTCTGGCGGTGCCTCCAAGTAGCAACGACGCTGGCCTGAACAGAGTTGATGATGCCGAAAATATCACCAATAGGTCACACAGCACTCACGACTCGAAGCGAACCTGCACAACAAAAATGATCGAAAGAAAACCTTAGAGAGCACCGGTGTGGTGCCGGCCAAATACTCTTCAAAGGTCAAGTTAGAACTATTCTCACAACTCTAGAGTGTTAGAGAGGGTAAATTATGCGTACCTTAATTTGCGAGGGTATTAGGGCTTTTATAGTAGTAGAGAGTCGGTTTTTCCTTCTTGGTGTCCAAGTCTTTTCCATATGGGACTCTACTTCAAGTCTTTCTGAGCATGGTGAGCAAGGTTTTCCTTATAGAGGAGATCTATTTTCAGTGTGCGTGTCTTCTAGAATCACCCTTGTGCTCGGATTTCCATATTGGAATTCTAGGGCGTTTCTAGGCAATGAGCGATAGAGATCTTAGATCATGGGCCCTTACTGTTCCCTTCGGCGATAGGCCTTCGAAGAGTGTTGGATCATCTTTACACTGGCCCAATAGTTCCTATCCGTCAGGCCCATTACCATAGGCCTGTCAGGCTCATATTTTATCCTCTTTAGTTGCCCCCTTCACCCCAAGGATCTGTCAGCTTTCAGGACAAAGGAACCATGGGGTGACGATCCTAAGGTAAAGGGTGTGACGGATATTTTCTATGACGGAATGAGGCCAATAAAACAAAAAGGAGGTTTAACGGTTATGGTGACAATGGGTTGACGGATTCATGCAAGCTAGGATGACGATGCAAACAAGGAGTCCGTCGACCATACCAACTACAGACAGGCTGTACGAAAGTCATTAATGATGGTGACATGTGTCATAATTTGATTGGGTTTTATCTCAGATCGAAGCGACGCTTCGACTTCCGTGCGTCTCCCTTATAAATAAGGGGAGTTATCCCTCACATTCTTCCAGTTTCAGCAAAAATTAACCTGTCAGAGCTCACCTGTCACACCTGTCAGAGCATACCCGTCACATTTTGTCAGGGGCTGAACCGTCCAGTTGCTTCAACCATCAGTGCTATACTTCCTCATTTCGTTTATAAAATTGGTAAGTGCTCTTCTCAAAGTCAATCTTGTTTTAATTTTCCTTACCATCCACACCCGTTATGGACACATAAACCCCGTCAGAGTCTTAGGCTCTTGTCCTTTTATGTAGGAAATGTCTAGTGCGTCCAGTAATCAGTCGGTTGTTCGTGACGGGCTGGATTACGAGGAAGTATATCCGTCCGGTCATAGAGAACAAGATAGTCCTGGTGATGATAGGAGTCCGTCCACCTCCTCCTCGTCCTCAACATATGAGGATATGGAGGTGGTTGAACAAGACAAAGGATCTGATGACGGTGAGGAACAGATTGTTAGATTCGTCATTGGTGCTGATGGGCTCAGGGAGTTCGTCATGCTACCAGAATGGACGGTGAATTACTTCTCGTCTATCATCAAAGAGAAGCACTTTAAGACGTTTAGGGATAACTATCAAATTCCAGAAAATATTTCCATCCGTCTACCCTATAAATCAGAGAAATGTTATTATGAAGGGGTAGATGGTGTCGGGGTTTATGAGCAAATGTTAAAGGCCGGACTCAGGTTCCACTTGAGTTCGCTTCACCATGAGCTCCTCCGTCATCTGGGATTATCCGTAAACCAAATTTCCCCTAATGCTTGGAGGGTCTTCATAGCGATGGAGATCTTGTACGGCGCAATGTCCGACGGAGCCAAGAGGCTGACGGTTAAGGAGTTCCTTCATTGCTACCGTCCGGACGAAATAGATAGGTCTAGGGGAATATATAGCTTCGTCCCCAGGAGTCCGTTATTGAAAGTCATCTATGATACGCCGGACTCAAATAGGGATTGGAAGAGCCGTTACTTCTTCCTAGAAGGTGACGGTTGGATGTGTCGTCCAGAGGACACGGATTTCATGCCCGTCGACACTACTTGGGGCATATTACACCCGTCTAGTATGGACCGTCCTCAAAATTTTAACTTATTTTTATTATGTATGTTTGAAACAATCTAACCGTCCTCTCTTCTTTGCAGTTAGACGACGCCCCCAAGTCAATTTTAAGGAGTTCGCCTTCCTTGAGAAAATCTTCTCAAAGACCCAGCCGGAGGAAAGGACTTAGGCGAAGCTCGTGACACTTAAGACCATTCATTGGTATTGCGACGGACCAGAACCAACAGCTGCTGCCGTCAAATACGAAGCACAGATTAGGAGGCGTAAGTTTGTCACCCTATTCTTGGTAAGCTACGTAACTTATTTTGATAATTAATACCCCCGTCCATGTTTCAGAGATGGATGACGCCAAGAGAAGAGCTTTGATCAGAGCCAAAGCCGCAAAGAAGACCGGCGATGATGCTCCCCCTGTGACGGGCCCAAGCAATCCGTCTGCCAAGAGGAAAACTCAGCCCAAAGTGGATCGTCAGGCCAAGAAGGCCAAAATGTCTTTGGAACCCGTCGTGGGACTTATGGCGGAGCCTCCGAAGACGGCAACTCCAATCAAGCACGGGGTTGGCAAGGGCCTAATGAATGGACCGTCGAAGGATCAAGAGAAGCCGCCCGTCCTTCTTCGAGAGGATTCTAAGCACGCCTTAGAACAGATTTCCTCCATCATATCGGCGGAGGATTATGAAGACATAGGCAATCATTCGACGGAGGCCATGGGTGAGACGGGCCTTTTTGCAATTACACAGGTAAGACAGCCCGTCTACTATTCAAATGCAAATTACATCCTCTTTGCCCATTGTTCGTTTCATAACTATCGTTTATTATTTTTTAGGCAATGGTCATGATGAAGGGGTTGATGGGACGGTGCCTCAGCCATAAGACGGCCTTGGATCGTGTACAGGCGAAAGCGGAGCAGACGGAGGAAGAACTTCTTCAGTTGCGAAACTGGAAACCCAAGATGGAGAAGAAGCTTGAACTTTCAGAGAAGGCAAGGAAAAGCCTTGAACAGGTGACGGAAGAGGCGAAGAAGGCTCTAGAGAGCAAGGACAAGGAGATAGAAGATCTGAAAAATGAAGTCCGTCAGGCTAAGGACGTTGCGGTTCGTGAGTACCGTGACTCCGACGCCCTAATTACTGAGCTAGGTGATTCTTTCCATCAAGGCTTCATGGATGCCCTCCGTCAGGTCAAGCAAGCTTATCCGGACTTGGACATTTCGAAGTTCAAAGTTGAAGACCCAGCTCAGACATCCGTCGTGCCTTCTGCTTCAGAGGATACAGATGACCTCTTTGCTGATGACGATGCCCTTGGTGACGGGGAGTCAGCACCAGCAAAAGTTGAACAAGCTAAGCCTGATACGGAAACGGTTCCTCAGTCCGTCGTCAATGCGGACAAAGTTCAGTAGCTAGATTTTTTCTTTTTCATGTACTTTGGGAACAATTCTCATCTGTTGTTGATGATATGTAAACATTGCCTTTTAATGGCCTATTTTTTGTCAAATGCATCCGTTCACTTCATTTTATATGTTAAATGTTTTAATTTTTTGAATTTTCTAATTTTGCTCTTGAATTCTGTCATTGTTTGACCTATTTACATTCGTCCAGCTATTAATTACTTATTGGATCCGGCATGTATAGGTATATTTTTAATCCTAAGAATTTATTCTTTGGAAACCCGTCTACCCGTCCACTTTGGACTAGGCTCGTCACCCTTGTAGAACGATCCGCCCACTTTGTAAACTCATTTTGGATTCGTCCATTTTAGACTTCCAATCGTCATCCTCGTGGTATGGTTCGTCCATTTTGTGGACATATTTTATATCCGTCCATTTTGAACTTCAAGAGGTCATCCTTCTGGGAAGATCCGTCCACCTTGTGGACTTTATTTTATCATCTATGTAGGATGATCTGTCCATCTTGTGGACTTTATTTTATATCCGTCCATTTTGGACTTCAAGTGGTCACCCTTCTAGGATGATCCGTCCACCTTGTGGACTTTATTTTATCATCTATGTAGGATGATCCGTCCATCTTGTGGACTTTATTTTATATCCGTCCATTTTGGACTTCACGTGGTCACCCTTCTGGGATGATCCATCCACCTTGTGGACTTTATTTTATCATCTATGTAGGATGATCCGTCCATCTTGTGGACTTTATTTTATATCCGTCCATTTTGGACTTCAAGTGGTCACCCTTCTGGATGATCCGTCCACCTTGTGGACTTTATTTTATCATCTATGTAGGATGATCCGTCCATCTTGTGGACTTTATTTTGTATCCGCCCATCTTGTGGACTTTATTTTGTATCCGTCCATTGTGGGAAATTATAATAACACATCCATGTAGAAAATCAAAATCGTATCTGATTATTATTCTTAATAGAAATGCATAAGGGAAATGTGCCTGCCCCCTTGGGCTTAAAAAGGCACGACTAGATTGTAGCAAAAAATAGCTGAAGAAAAACTAATAATTAAAAAACTTAAGAAGAAAAAAAAAAAAAAAACTGGTTGCCGTTCGCCGTGTTACTATTACTGGTAGTACTTTCTCAAGTGTTCGGCATTCCATGGATGCGGCAGCTTCTCTCCGTCTGTTGTCTCCAAGTGGTAGGTTCCTTTCCTTTTCCATGACGTAACTCGATAAGGTCCTTCTCAATTGGGGCCGAGCTTTCCCTGTGTAGAGTCTCTAGTCACACCCATGACCTTCCTGAGTACGAGGTCTCCTACTTGGAAGTCTCTATGTCGGACCCGGGAGTTGTACTATCTGGCCATGCGATCCTGGTATCTAGCGATCCTTTGCTCCGCCGCCGACCTAACCTCATCTATCAGGTCCAGCGGTAGCCTCATAGTTTCGTCATTCCTGCTCTCGTCATGGTTGTGAACCCTGTAACTCGTGAGCCCAACTTCTGCCGGGATGACCGCCTCGCTCCCGTACGTTAGTCGGAATGGCGTCTCTCCTGTTGGGGTCCTCGTCGTTGTCTTATATGCCCATAGTATGCTCGGCAATTCTTCGGGCCATATGCTCTTTGCCCCCTCGAGCCGAGTCTTGATAATCTTAAGCAGGGATCGGTTCGTGACTTCAACCTGGCCATTAGCCTGAGGATGGGCGGGTGATGAGTAGTGGTTTTTTATTCCTAGCTGTGAGCAGAAATCCCGGAAGTAGCCGTTGTCGAACTACCTCCCGTTATCTGAGACAAGGACTCTAGGAATACCAAACCTGCATATGATGCACCTCCAGACAAAACTTCTAATGTTCTTCTCTGTAATGGTGGCCAAGGCTTCCGCTTCTACCCATTTTGTGAAGTAGTCAATACCCACTACCAAGAACTTCAGCTGCCTTACCGCCATTGGGAAAGCTCCCATGATATCTAGTCCCCACTGAGCGAACGGCCATGGAGCCGTCATAGGGGTTAGCTCCTCAGCTGGCTGTCCAATAACATTGCTGAATCTCTGGCATTTGTCACAGCTTTTAAAGTAAGACTCGGCATCCTTCTGCATGGTTGGCCAGTAATGCCCAGCTCGTACCAGTTTGTGCACCAACGACCTCAATCCAGAGTGGTTCCCGCATATCCCTTCGTATACTTCCCTCATTACGTAGTCTGCCTCTTCGGCACCCAGGCATCTTAGATATGGACGGGAAAAACCTCTCTTGTACAGGATGTCTTTTATCAAGACGAACCTTGCTGCTTGGACCTTTAGCTTTCTTACTGCCTCCTTCTCATCTGGCAGTAACCCGTCCTTCAAGTATGAAATTATCTGTGTAGTCCAGTTACTTTCGGAGCGTATCTCCTGCATGTCGCCGGGGTCTATTAGTGGAGAAAGTTGAACAAAAGAAAGTACATTACCCAGTGTTATCATATGTTCTGCTGAAGCGATTTTGGCTAGCCGATCGGCGAGCTCATTTTCTCCCCTGGGGATTTGGATGACCTTAGCTTCTAGCCCGTCGATTCTCGCCCTTACTTGATCAAGATATCTCTTCATCCTTTCCCCCTTGCATTCATAATCTCCGTTTATTTGATTGGTCACGACCTGAGAGTCGCAGTAAACGACTACGCTTTTGGCTCCAGCGGCTTTGGCTAGGTCGAGGCCTGCCACCACTGCTTCGTATTCCGCTTCATTGTTGGTGGTGGGGAAGTCGAGACGGACCATACATTCAATCTTGTCTCCTTCAAGTGACAGCAATACGATGCCGACCCCCCCGGCTCGCCGATTGGATGATCTGTCGGTATACACGCTCCATTGAGGGGACCCTTCTGCCCCCTTGTCTTCGTCACGAGTAAATTCTGCTATGAAGTCGGCTACGACCTGTCCTTTAATGGCTGCACGTGGACGGTACTTAATATCAAACTCGCTCAATTCTATCACCCACAGCGTCAGTCGACCTGTAGCTTCAGGATTACTCAATGCCCTTCGCAAGGGTTTATCAGTCATTACGTTCACGGTATGGGCTTGAAAGTAGGGCTTGAGCTTGCGAGCCACCGTGACTAATGCAAAAGCGAGTTTCTCCATAGGTGGGTATCTTTCCTCGGCACCGCGGAGCGCCCGGCTGGCGTAGTATACGGGCTTCTGTACCTTATCCTCTTCTCTAATTAAGGCTGCGCTGACTGCGACAGGGGAGACAGCCAAGTAGAGGAAGAGTTCTTCACCTGGTTGCGAGGGACTCAGTAGGGGTGGTGAAGATAGATATGCTTTCAACTCCTCGAATGCTCGCTGACACTCGTCCGTCCACTCGAAAGACTTCTTTAACGTGCGAAAGAAGGGCAAACACTTGTCCGTGGCTCTCGACACGAATCTATTTAACGCCGCTATCTTGCCGTTAAGGCTTTGTACTTCCTTCACATTTCGCGGAGGGGCCATCTCTATTATGGCTCGGATCTTGTCCGGGTTAGCCTCAATCCCCCTTTGAGATACCATGAATCCTAGGAATTTTCCTGCCGTTACGCCGAATGCGCACTTTCCCGGATTGAGCTTCATGTTATAGGATCGAAGCGTACCGAATATTTCCCTAAGATCTTCCAGGTGGTCTTCCTCCTTCCGGCTCTTCACTAGCATGTCATCGACATAGACCTGGACATTCCTCCCAATTTGCTGCGCGAACATCTTGTTCATTAGTCTTTGGTATGTTGCCCTCGCATTTTTTAGGCCGAATGGCATTACTTTGTAACAAAAGAGTCCTTGACTGGTCACGAACGAAGTCTTCTCCTGATCAGCCTCATGCATGCGGATCTGGTTATAATCCGAGAAAGCGTCCATGAAGCTTAGTAACTGGTGTTGAGCCGTCGAGTCTACTAGGACGTCGACCCTTGGAAGGGGATAGCTATCTTTGGGACACACTTTGTTAAGATCGGTGAAGTCCACGCACATCCGCCACTTGCCGTTCGCTTTTTTCACCATTACTACATTCGCCAGCCAATCGGGATAATAGACTTCCCTAATGAAGCTTGCCTCTTGTAGTTTGCGGACTTCTTCCGCTATTGCTTGGTCTCGTTCCGGGGCGAACACTCTCTTCTTCTGTCGAACGGGTGGAAAGGAGGGCAATACATTCAACTTATGTACCATGACTGAGGGATCGATTCCTAGCATGTCGTCATGACTCCAGGCGAACACATCTTGATTGCTCCTCAAGAAAGTTATGAGCTCTTGACGGATTGTGGGTTTGGCGAGCGTTCCGATCTTGGTTGTTCGGTCCGGATTGGAGCTGTCGAGTGTTATCTCCTCTAGCTTCTCTGTTGGTTCTGCAACCGTTCGGTGCTCTTCTATGTTCAAGGTCTGGATTTGGTCTTCCATCTCCATCATAGCCACGTAGCATTCCCGTGCGGCCATTTGACTTCCGCGGAGCTCTCCTACTCCATAATCCGTAGGAAACTTGATCATCAGATGGTAAGTTGATGTCACCGCCTTCCACGAGTTGAGCGTGGGTCGTCCGAGGATAGCGTTGTAAGCGGACGAGCAATCGACCACCAGGAAGGTTACGTCCCTGGTGATTTGCTGGGGGTAATCGCCTACCGTCACTGATAACGTGACCGCGCCCAAAGGGAATACCCGACTCCCTCCGAAACCAACGAGCGGGGCGTTCGTCGGTATCGATCGCTCCTTGCCAATCCTCATTTGCTGGAATGCCGGATAGTACAAGATATCGGCCGAGTTGCCGTTGTCAATCAACACCCGGTGCATGTTGTAGTCTCCTACCCGCATGCTGACGACGAGGGCATCATCGTGTGGATGGTGTAGGCGTCGTGCACCTTCTTCTGAGAACCCGATAATGGGGCCTTCTCTCCTTGCTATCTTCGGCACGGTGCCCGTCAGTTGGACGCTCTGCACCATCCGGAGGTACGTTTTGCGGGCCTTTTTTGAAGACCCGGTTGCAACTGTTCCTCCAATTATCATCCTTATGTCTCCTATGGGAGGTCTTGGTCGCTCGTTCTCTCGCCAAGGGTGTTGTTCTTGCGGGGGTGGATCCGTTCTCTCCTTGCTGACGAATTTTTGCAGCTTTCCTTGTCGGATAAGGGTTTCAATTTGCTGCTTCAAGTCGTAGCAATCGGCTGTGTCGTGACCATGGTCACGGTGGAAGCGGCAATATTTATCCCTGGATCATTTGTTAGGATCACTCTTCAGCTTTCCCGGAAACGTCAGGGCCCCTTCGTCTTTAATCTGCATTAGGACTTGGTCTATCGGGGCTGTTAACGGGGTGAAACTCGTGAACCTTCCGCCCATGGCTTTAGGGTGTCTCTCCTCCCTTCGTTCTCCCATCCTGCCTTTCTTCCGCCCCTGGTCCTGTCGGGGGTCTTCTTGTCTGTCTCTTTTCTTGGGCCTATCTTCTCGGGCTAATAGCGCGTCTTCAGCGTTCATATATTTGGTGGCCCTGTAAAGCACCTCAGACATAGTCTTTGGGTCGTTCTTGTATAGTGAGAACAAAAACTTACCCCCCCCTTCAGCCTATTCGTGAATGCTGCTACCAGTATCTTGTCGTCGGCTTCGTTAATCGAGAGCGCCTCTTTATTGAAGCGTGATATGTAGGCCCTTAATGTCTCCTCCTCTCGCTGCTTGATATTCATTAAACAAGCTGTGGACTTCTTATACCGATGTCCTCCAATGAAGTGCGTAGTAAATTGAGCGCTTAGCTCCTTGAAGGTGCTGATGGAGTTGGGTGCTAGCCGGCTGAACCAAATCCTTGCTGCGCCCTTTAGGGTTGTAGGAAAGGCCCTGCACATAATCGCGTCTGCCACTCCCTAAAGGTGCATCAGGGTCTTGAAGGTCTCTAGGTGATCTAGAGAGTCCTTGACCCCGTCATAACTATCCATATTTGGCATGCAGAACTTACTTGGCAGGGGGAAGGAGTTGACGGTTGTCGTAAATGGCGGGTTAGTCCGGTTGACATGGTCGTCAAGATCACTGGACACTCGTCCCTTGAGAGTATTCATCATCACTTCCATCTGTTCCTTCATCACCTGCATCTCCGTGATGATGGGTGGTGGAGCAGTATCTGCCAGAGAAGGAATGCTAGTGTCCTGTCGCTCTGGTCTGCTTGGGGCTTTGCTCTCCTGTGGTCCTTCGTGATTCCTTCTTTCAGCGCTGGTCCCTTCTTGATCCGCTCCTTGGTTATTGGTTGCCGCATTTTTCTGGTTCAGCTTTTCTTCTAGGTCGTGGTTTTGTTTGGTGAGGCGCTCCACGGCTGTGGCGAGCGTCCTGACCTGTCTCTTAAGAGCAGTCGTAGGGGCTTCTTCTTCTTGAACGTCGTTAGTGGTCGCCATTGAGCGAGTGAGTACCATGTAACTCTTTTGTCTAGGAAGCGATAATGTGCTACGTTTCCCACAGACGGCGCCAACTGATGATGCCGAAAATATCACCAATAGGTCACACAGCACTCACGACTCGAAGCGAACCTGCACAACAAAAATGATCGAAAGAAAACCTTAGAGAGCACCGGTGTGGTGCCGGGCAAATACTCTCCAAAGGTCAAGTTAGAACTATTCTCACAACTCTAGAGTGTTAGAGAGGGTAAATTATGCGTACCTTGATTTGCGAGGGTATTAGGGCTTTTATAGTAGTAGAGAGTCGGCTTTTCCTTCTTGGTGTCCAAGTCTTTTCCATATGGGACTCTACTTCAAGTCTTTCTGAGCGTGGTGAGCAAGGTTTTCCTTATAGAGGAGATCTATTTTCAGTGTGCGTGTCTTCTAGAATCACCCTTGTGCTCGGATTTCCATATTGGAATTCTAGGGCGTTTCTAGGCAATGAGCGATAGAGATCTTAGATCATGGGCCCTTACTGTGCCCTTCGGCGATGGGCCTTCAAAGAGTGTTGGATCATCTTTACACTGGCCCAACAGTTCCTATCCGTCAGGCCCATTACCATAGGCCCGTCAAGCTCATATTTTATCCTCTTCAAGAGTCATCGCCATCAAATCTATTGCCTCAGTCATCTTCCTATTTAAATGAAGTTGCTTTTATGAATCTACTTTGTGCTTGCTTTGTATGAAAGTAATGGGATTTGAATGATTTTTTGTTTCTAGTTATTAATGGAGCAGAGTAATGGGATTTGAATGATTTGTTTCTAGTTATTATTTATTAATGGAGGAGAGACAGAAGAGGTTTAGTGGCTAAAACAGGAGGTGGTATAACATGCATCTGATTCATGATTAATTTTCTCCTCTAGAGAGAAAGAGAGAAGAGGATGGAGAACTAAAGTCTATACGATATTAATGTTTGAGTTAAATTAGTTAGGTGAGATGCACGTGACCAAGACACTTATATCAGTTTAGGCGTTTAGTTTGATTTTGGCTAAATTAAAATTACACCCGTTAAATTTTTCTAAGATTTAATTTAGTCCTTTAACTTTTCTTTCATTTAATTCAGTCTTCTAACTTTTAACTTTGTTCAATTTTGTCCCTCCATTAGTCTCGATTAAAATTGCATCATTAACTTTCAACTCTATTTAATACAAAACTACATCGTTTTGGGGAGACTTTAACAACTCAATTTTGATGCAGACTAACATGAGAACTGAATTGAACAAGATTGAAAATTATAGGACTAAATTAAATGAAAGTATATTTATATTATTGAATTTTAGGTAAAGTTAGAGAGTACAATTTGAAATTTAGCCTTTGATTTTTTATTACTCAAGCAAAGGGCTTTGTTTGCTATTTTTTGCCACATCATCAAATCCATTGACATCCAAGGTTGTGATTTCCTTTTTTTCACGTTTTTCCTGTGTCATCTTTTAAGATTATGTTAGTAGATTGATGATTTCACATAATCTTTACCCTTTTATTATAAGAAGTTAAGGATTTAAAAAACTCTACATAGTAGAGTTTTCTAGCTAAGAACTCTAGAAGATCTTGATGCAAATATTAAACACAACCGAGCAAAAATAGGGTTTAAGCATGCTAAAAGGAAATTTGCTTTGACACTGCAACACAACAGAAAGACAAAAATAAAATGGGGGAAAATCATTCATTCAAAAAAATTAAAAAAAAAAATATATATATATATATCCAAAGCTTTTGAAATGTTGACACTGAAACTACTGAACTCAGTGTGTCTGAGTTAATGATTGTGAATTGTAATAAAAACCCAATTGAATTGAGGCTAATAAAAGCAGTGCCACTAAGAACAATTCAAAAAAGGACCCCAAAAAAATGTGGGTGTGATTGAACACACAAGCATTTATGTGCTGCTTTCTTGAATCCTTACAAGACTACTTTTCATAGGACAAACCATGGTTTCATCTTACGTTTGAGATGTAGAGAAGACCTAGCCTGAATATATTAAGGAACCGAGTTAAGAAAAACACTTCACTCTACCTCATATCAGATTAGGATATACACCCAATTAATCAAGGTGCACAGAGGCTAGCTGTTGAATATATAATAAATATTTCCCACCATCTGAATATATTAGCCAACATCTTGAACACTATGAATCTATGATAGCCACAGAAGAATTTAGCTGACAATAAGAAGTTTTGACACCCATTTCAAGTCACGTGGCACTACAACAGTTTAGGCTTTTAGCAGATACAAAATGGAAAATCAATGGTTGTAAATACTAAAGAATTCCTCGACAAGTATAATTAGAGGTTAATGCTTCAATAACTTCCACGATTAAATTTGACAAGAACAATGAAATGAATGCTTGCAGCATAAGATTGTATCATAAAATGTCCAAATTTTTATCATCTTACATTAAAAAAAAAGTGCTTGCATCCCAAGGATTAGCGACGTTAAAATCCTATTCAGTCTGTTTGGGAGAACAATAAAACTGCATCAATACTAAGTGAATCAGAAACTCATTTGAAAGCCCTCGTGATTTGGAAAGGCTGAGATCTGACAATTACTACCATTGTCATCAAACTGTGGTCTTGTGCTCAGGCTTGTGAGTATACTCAAAGTCTATATGCACAAAAGCTCTCTCAATTTCAGGGAGTTGCTCCAGCTTCTCTTGCAGTGTCTCACCAATATTATGTGCTTTGTTCAGAAGCATGTCTTGTGGCAAAACTATGTCAACCTCCACAAAATAATGACAACCAAAAGTGTATGCTCTTACTGTGTCAATGTGCTTGATATCTTCATGGTGGTTCCATATCAGATATGTTAACTTTGCCAAAAATTCAGGTGGTGCTGTCCTTCCAATTAGTGCAAATACATTCTCAAAGACCGTCTTTGTCCATGTATTCATTGTATATAAAGCTATCTGCATCACAGGTTAAAAGATATCATCATGATAAGAGTAAGATTCAACTCCAAGAACCCAAAAATTCCATCTTGAGGCCACTTGGTGCCCAATTGGTATCCCGATTTGAAGTGGAATTTAATATGTACAGGTTTTTTAAACGTCAATTTTTTCCAGATACAGCTCTTTCTAAAAGCTGAAACAAGAAGCCATACCAAACAGGAATTCTACCATGTCAAGGCATGAAGTGGCATTTTACTTTTTTTTTTTTCTGTTTAATTGAGTCATAAGAGTGGAAAAACCAATATTTTGTTATATTTAAAATTGGTTGCTGGTAATTGAGGAACTAAAAACTTATAGAGTAGCTGAACCCTATTACATACAGTACAGTAAAAAGGGAAAAAAAGGGAGGGGGGGGGGGGGGGGGGGGGGATCAGTTGCATATGAACTTACTATAATAGCTCCAGTAGGGTCAATCCACCATTTATATCGAATGGCCAGGACAGCTGCTGCCAAACCAATTGAATTAGTAATAACATCGAAGAAATGATCTTGTGCATAGGCTCTAACAATTTCATTTTTAAATCTTCGACAATAGACCATGAGCGCAAACTTCACTACAGTTACGAAGCACATTATTCCAATCATCCATTTCTCCTTCTGAGGATCCTTTTCAGGCTCAGTCTGTAATCAGCACATGAAATGATGATTATATTAATCACTGATAATTGTAAAAGACTGTGATTATATTAATCAGCGCAAACTTTAGAATAACCATGCACAAGTGTTGCATTCACCAACTAAGACTGTGATCTAACTAGGATCTCATGCATTTGGGTAGTACCTCAAAACCTATGTCATCCTAAAGCACTAATAACTAAGGAAACCTTGGAGCTCTGAGCTCTGACAAAACATCAAGAAGGGTGCTAATCTACAAACCCTTCTCAAATCCAACTTTGGTTAACATGTGTACAAGTCCAACTGTGCTCACCGACTCAGCGCCATATATACCCTTAAATTAAGTCAAAGCAAATATGATTAAAGTTGCATACCTTATTAACGAATTGTCGACCAGACTCAAGCAGTATTTGTAATCCTAGAGTTGCCATTACTGATGCAAAAACAATGATTCCCTGCAAGCTCAATATAAATTAGTAAAATATTTGTTGTGTTATAGCATAAGTGTTGTAACAAAATGTTCAAGCACAGTCTCGGCATATGTGATGTGATTATTAGCATGCCTTGGGTCCGCATCCCCATAAGTCATAGTCACCCTTGAACCTAACCTACATTCAAAAACTATTCCCAAAACCAATGCTATTTAATTTTATTCCCAAAAGAAGATTGTTTGACTGCTTTTCCATTTTATAAAAAAAAAGTTATTATTATTCTAGAGTTTCTTTTCATTGCTTGATATGCAGAAGGAAAAAGCCAATGGTCCCTTCATTTTCTCATTTAACAAACTCTGTAAAAAAAACCACTATTTTTTCCTTTGGCAAACTCAATATGACATGCTCAATATTTTGATAACATAATGAGTGTCTAAAGCATGACCTGATGAAATCTTTAGATGTGTAGTAAATTAATTTTAAACTTCTTGGAATGGAATAAATCTGTAGCCTAAACACCTAACACCATTACATTTCTCTTTATTGCTTTTCTGCTTTTCCCTCAAGCATTTGTGGATTATGATCTAGTTGAGGCACCAGCAGTAATGGTGGAAATAGCACTGCAGTATATTTCCCTCATTTATCACAACAATGCCAACGATTGGCAAAATGGAAAAAAGAAAAGCACATTCCTTGACTTCTTTGGGGCTAACTTGTTAATTAGTTTAAGATGCACAATTTCTCTCCACCAACTTCTGAGCAACCAAATGAGGCAAAGGTGCAACACTAACCAAGTACAATTGAATTCTCATTATCAGCCTTAACAACTTAAATCTATCAGAATCTGCATTTTAAAATTATCTGAAATACAAAAGATTAAGGAAACTAAAACAGTAGTCTTTTCTGCTTTACTCAGTTGGAGTTACGGTAATGGCCTGACAGAAAAGAGAAGACTATTTTTTATCATGGCAGTAAAACTTATTCAAGTAATTGCAGGAAGGTTGAGTCAAAAATTCAAATATACATTAAGTTATTTCCAAATGCACCCTCACAATTGTTGGATTAAATGACTTACCACTGGCTGCATCCTTTTTTTTCCAATTGGATAATGATACTGGTTTGGGTTTCGCATGGCATGAGAAGTGAACCACAATATAAACCCCGACAAGAGATCTAAGAGTGAATCCAAGGTAGAGGCAATAACTGCCAATGATCTGCTCTCAATAGAAGCAAAAACCTTGGCCGCAAAGAGCACAACGTTAGCTAAATTTGATATCCGGATAGCCAATCTCTCACTCTTTGCAAGCTGCTTCATCTCATCCTGAGAAAGTGTAAATGGATCAACAAAAGAAATCAGTTTCTGTTTTCCAGGAAATGAGACAGATTTAGTTGAAAGGATATAGTTCTTTTTTTTTTGGGCCAGGGGGGGTGGGGGCAGAGCTTGAAACCTCTGTTTGTACTCAGGAATTGGGCATGGCATCCAGCATTTAAAGAATGTTTATGAATAAAAAATCTTATTCATAAAGAACTTCCAGTGTACTCAGGCTTCGCCCTTTTTCTTTTCAATAAAATCTTCTTACTATACAACCAAAAAAATCATTAAAGCAACCTTGCGGAACAACCAACCTCAGTTAGATTTCCAGGAGCAAAACCTGATGCAGTCATAGCCTCCATCTCAGTAAACCCTTCAAGGAGCCTTTCTTGTTTCTTGTAGTAATCAGCAACCTTGCATCGTTTCCCTGCAGTCAAGAGTACAAGTTTTACATTACATTCATCACTAATATTTGACAACAAGATGAATTAAAGCATCCAAATTCATCAAATTTTTATTTATGTTTCATTTTCCAAAAGAACTAAACATCACACTCTTTTTTTTTAAACATCACACATGTTAAGATTAAGAAAACATTTTTTTTATATGTTAAAGATTAAGAAAACATTGATTGATTATGATTATAACTATAAGCATAACGACTGAAAACAAAGGCAATATGTGAAGTGCCTTGCCAAAGCTCCAATAGGAAGTTCAAAGCTGTCAGGTTATCTATAGTTACTCTCTTTCGGTATCATCTCTTAAGAATGTGAAAGGGGTTATTCAGAAATTTAAAGCAAAAGAAATATGGAACGCCCTTGCTGTTAAATGGAAGAACCAACTACACAAAAAATTCAATCATTTAAAATATTTTTTCAATTTATTTATCCAAGTACGGTTTTTTTTTTTAATAACATATGGAACCTTTCTAAAGAAGAGCTTTTTGGACTTGCCTTTAGCCAAAAAAAAAAACTACGGGCAATTGACCCCACTTGCCAGAACCAATTATTGGCTAATCCGGGGCATTCACCCCTAAAGGGCTAAGCAATTGTAATCATAATAAAGTCGGAATAGCTGGTCAACATTCAAAAATCAATTCATTTGCATAATTTCATCTTATTTGTACAAGATTCCCTGGTGAAGGTTTTGGATTTGATGGCAATCATGCATGTCAGCTATTTTGAAGGCCAAAATCAGAAAGTTGCTTTACCAAACTAAGCTAACTAGTATATTTTCAGAAGATATGGGAAACCACACCAACCACATACTATTTCCTGATTTTAGAACAGCTGAAGAGTATAGCTAACAGATTCCATCTAAATGCTTCTTTGCACATATGAATGCCAAAGCAATATTCAATGCATCAGCAGGACCATTAAATTTCTTTGCAGCAAACTGCTGTCATACTTGAAGATCTAAAAACCACAATGGAAGGAATAAGTTGTAGCAAGTTTTAACCAAAACTGATAAAACCACCCCGTTAATTAGAACTGATATGTGGAATAAGATGCGCCAATTTTTAACCAGTTCAAGTCATCAACAGAAGCTTGAGGGTTCTAATAATTTTTTTAAATGACAACAAAACAGCAATAAACAAGATCAAACTCCCTATAAGAATCATCGCTGACTCGAGCAATAGACTGGTGCTTTGTTCTTAAAAACATTTTGTATGTGTTTCCCCGAACAAAGCCAAATCAAGTAGAATTGCATGTGTTATATCTGGTGTGTTTTGCTTGTCTTTGCTAGCTTAGAGCACTCAAATCGGTAGGCATATGGTAGACAAATGTGTAAAATTTACTCAATTTTGCCTAAAAATAACTCACATCAATTAGTATATAATTGTGTAAATTTACAAGTTTGGTATAATAACTGTATAAATTTACACCAAAACTATTCATTTTGCATTTAGTTTTTTATTCTTTCTTTACGTATCCCAAGGATGAAGAAAGAAAATGGATGGTGGTTGTGTGTGAAGAAAGACAAAAAAAATTTTAAATCAAGAAAAAATGATATTTTAATGAAATGTAATGTAAAATAGATAATCTAATATGTGGTGTTTTAAAAAGTAAGTATGTAAAATATAAAAAGTAAATTTTTATGCTAAAATAGACAAGAATTTTTGTACGAGCTTAAAGCTCTTAGGTTTGAATGGTAGATTACAAATTGGGAGGAGACAACTTCTCACTTTTCTGACAATTCAATATGTGAGGAATACATTAGCTAAATGAGAATGACATTATAGATAAGAAAGAGTTGACTTTATCTTTTCTATGAGTTCAACCTTTTGTAATGTGATGTTACAAGTCTAGTAGAGGAAGTTAAGCATTTTTGTGTTCCATGCAAACAAAAGTACAAATGTGGAAGTGAAAGAGTGTTGAGGTGTCTGAAGTGTGTAGCAAAGTCAGTTTTCTTTCCCCGAGATCTCGCTTGAGAGTGGTGAAATCAATTATTTGTTAAGAATAACCTCTCCAATAAAATTTATTATTGTGTGACAAAACATCTGCAGTGCAAAATCTCAACACTACCAACCAGGTTTAGGCATAGTTTATACCCACCTAAAAGTAAAACAATCACCAAACTTTGATTAAAATAGGACACAAGAAGCAATCACCAAATTCAACATGCCTCTTTTTCTAGCAGTCAGGAACTTCCACTTTTTACACCCACCACCACCCAAAAAAAAAAAAAAACACCTAAAAACTGAACATTCACAATTTGAATCAAGTTTTTTTTTTTTTTTTTTTCCTTTTTTTACAACTATTTCTGCAGTTTTCCAATTCATAAACCAGAGTCATATAACTTAACAATTCTTTGATGATTTTCAACTATTTAACTTTCTTACTACTATTGAAACTTTTTCAACCAATAATTTACAATTAAAGAACCCATTTCAATCAATAACTAAATTAACAAACACTAGGCTTAAAAAAAATGCATTAGACTTCCATAACATCTAAAAGGGACCACTAGTACCTAACTAAAGAGGCAAGGAACCTTTCTTATTGTGTAAGAGAGCATTAGTTTTCTGCTGGACCAATTGTTCCACATGCCTAAGCTTAAGTGAACGCATCACATATTTGATACCAAAACAAACAGCTAATTTATGTGGTACTTGCGTGCCCGTGACTTGTTTCTTATCTACAGACCTTGTCATAAGAATTCCATTCCATAAATGGGCGCCACGTAATGTTTAATCTTCCCAAAGGTAGTCAGTAATGACCACATACACATCTATTGTGTTTTTATGTAAATTGTGCCACACAAATGAACCTACCACGTGATCGATCACCTAAAGAAACATGGAAGATAGTCCAAAATTCAAGCAAAAGCGACCTCCACATTATCAAAAAACACACTTGCTTTTTTTGGTGCACAGATCTCCATATCCTTACCTAAAACTCCATATACTAGGCACCTAATATGAATTTGACACTTCAGATATGAAGCTGACAACTGCCATGAATGGTTTGCAGAGTGAGCCAAGCCCACTACGCAAGTGGCAGAAAAAACAAAACCATGAAAAAGAACAAAAAATCTAGTGCCATAACCTTATGTACACAATCGGATGAAGAGAGAAAAATATTGGGTTCTGTGAAAGTGATAAACAGTAAATCTCAGTCGGCATAAAATAATTGTGAAAAAGTTGTTACAATTGATGCCGCCTCAGACCAAAAAGAAAAGGTTAAGTCACATAAGCCAAAGGAAAAAGCTTAGGTATACTTTATTTTCTGTATACCTTTTCTTAAAAAGAACAAAACTTTTCAAAACACTACAGTAAATTGTTCACTGCATCTAAGAAATTTTATTTAATTTCGTTGTTTAATTTATATAAGAGTTTTATATAAAGTGTTCCCCTAAAGCCAAAAATCATTAAACATATAAAAATTAAATCAGAACTCGGCTGAGTCGACTCAGTTAACAACCCCAAAAAATCAGCTTTCATTAAACAAAGAACATCTCTGTTTCTCAATAGAGATTGAAAAACATCTATGAAAAGAAGAAGAAGAAGAAGTAAAAACACAACTTTTTTTGGCTTTTTTCTGTGCAAGATTCAAAACCCAGGTTTTTTTTTTTTTTTTACTTGTCAAAAAAATAAAAATAAAATAAAATAAAAACCTGGGTTTTGAATCTTGCACAGAAAAAAGCCAAAAAAAAATAAACTAAAAATAGCAACTTTAATTTTATATTGACGTTGCCTGGCCATCATAAAACTCTTGGTGCTTAACTTTGCTCCCTTTTTCATTGAACTTTATGCTTATACAAGCTAAAACAAAAACAAAAAAGCAAATACCTTTTTGAGCATAATATCAAATATATAATAAACACATATATAAGTATATACATAAGCTGCTTGACTGAGAAAATTCTGAAAGCAAAAATAACATCTTTGAACAAAATTGCATCTGGGTCTTGAATCTTGGTAAGAAAAAAAAAAAAGCAAATACCAAAAGCAAAACTTTCATTCTATATTAACATATGGCCTGGCCATTATAAAACTCACCAAAAACAAAAACAAAAACAACAAAAAAAAACAAAAAAGCAAAAACCCTTTTGAAAATAGTATCAAAAATATTATACATATATACATAAGGATTTGTGAAGAGGGCTGACCTGTGGTACGACGAAAGCGGCGCAGAATGAAGGAGCCACGTTCATCTCTTCTTTGAGGCAGTACAGGAAACTCTTGCAGGTTTAGCCTCCATGACACGTCTGCTGGCAAAAGAGGCTCCCTTCTGCTCTCAATGTTTTCCTCCACCGTGCCTCTCTTTCCATCTTCCATCACTCTCTCACTCTCTCTCGAAAAAAAAAATAAAAAAACACACTGTTCTTTGTTGAGCTTTTGGTTTTTTTATTTTTTATTTTATTTATTTATTTTTTTTGGCTTGAATGAGAATCACAAAACATGTGAAAGGCTATAAAGTGGCACAATCTGTACCACAACTCATATATAGCAACTCATGTATATAGCGGATTGTGAGCAGTAAAGAGGTGATTCTATATACATCTACCATCATTCACGTGAGCGAATTGTATCACAAGATATTCAACTTTAGGTGGCAGAAGCAATATTCTTTTGATAGTATGTTTGCCAAGTGACAAGCATAGAGAGAAAGTATTTATTAATTTACAGCTTTCTATTTTGGACGTTTGTAAATAAATTAAATGTTTTGACTTCTTTAAACTGTTGTGGCCTATTTTAAGAATGTATATATTTTCATTAAACATTTAGATTCTTTACACTTTTCAAAGTTCATGAGATTTTTTTTTTTTTTAATTACTGATTGTGTTACTTTTTCGTATTTAGTATCAAGATTCTCGATTCTAAAAATAAATAAATACTTGATTTTTTAAATGACATGTATCTTGAGCACGCATATGGACTAGTAAAAACTATTGCAAATAAAATTACAATAATGCTACTGTGGGGTCCAATAATTTGTGGGCTGGGTCCATTTATTCGTGGGGGTCCAAAGGCCCAAGCCGAGGAGGGTTATGGCCCAAGCTCGATAATGCAAGTACAAAATAGCCTTGGGATACAGCCGAGGACGATTCCGTCCTCGACATGTCCGAGGTCTCACAGGAAGGAGGGACAAAAACGACATAGAAACAGCTTTGGGAAAAAATCTAAAATATCTACGTCAATAGAAAAGGGTACGTTGGGAAGTATAAACGACCAGGGAAAGCTGCCCTTACTGCCATTCAATACTCTGCACCTGACAGAGCCATACTCTCCAGCTTTTACAACCACCCCCAACCACTCTGGGTATGGGCTGATGGGACAAGTATCCGTCTTGGAATGTCGATCCTACACGTGGACGAAGGATAAAAAAACACGGGCTAGTATAAAAGGAAAGAGAAGCAATTCATAAAAGAGGCTGGGAAAAATGGCTAAAAAACCAGAGCTTTCCAGCCCGCCTCCAGGAGAAAGACTCCTAAGGCGAAAACGACTTAATTAGGTATGAACACCACGAGAAACCCGCCGTCTGGTGATTGAGGCTTAGCCTTTCAAACCCACGCTCCACAAATGATATTGTTTGGGCCTTTTTACGTGCGAACCCAACACCGTTGCGGGTCGTTACGGATCGTGTCCTTACAATTGGCACCGTCTGTGGGGAAGGCTTGTGTGTTGGCATAGACGGTAGGTCGAGACAGTTCTCTTGTCATTTCTAGCAGCCAGTTATAGTGTTCTAGCATAGAGTTCCACTAGGGGCTATAATTCTTGACTAGGGGCTACGCTTTGTAGCGTCAATCGCATGGATGGTTCTAGGGGCTTGGCCGAGGAGCCAATTCCCCTAAAGCCAAGGCCCCGTGCCAAAAATCAAGTTTTGGTCAGAACCAAGGTATTGTATGGTCCTCGGACTCAAACCTATGGGGAAACCAACTACTTAGATGAGAAAACTGAGTTTTGGACAGAACCAAGGTATTGTATGGTCCTCGGACTCAAACCTATGGGGAAACCAACTACTTAGATGAGAAAACTGAGTTTTGGACAGAACCAAGGTATTGTATGGTCCTCGGACTCAAACCTATGGGGAAACCAACTACTTAGATGAGAAAATTGAGTTTTGGACAGAACCAAGGTCTTGTATGGTCCTCGGACTCAAACCTATGGGGAAACCAACTACTTAGATGAGAAAACTGATTTTTGGACAGAACCAAGGTATTGTATGGTCCTCGGACTCAAACCTATGGGGAAACCAACTACTTAGATGAGAAAACTGAGTTTTGAACAGAACCAAGGTATTGTATGGTCCTCGGACTCAAACCTATGAGGAAACCAACTAATTAGATGAGAAAACTGAGTTTTGGACAGAACCAAGGTATTGTATGGTCCTCGGACTCAAACTTATGGAGAAACCAACTACTTAGATGAGAAAACTGAGTTTTGGACAGAACCAAGGTATTGTATGGTCCTCGGACTCAAACCTATGGGGAAACCAACTACTTAGATGAGAAAATTGAGTTTTGGACAGAATCAAGGTCTTGTATGGTCCTCGGACTCAAACCTATGGGGAAACCAACTACTTAGATGAGAAAACTGAGTTTTGGACAGAATCAAGGTCTTGTATGGTCCTCGGACTCAAACCTATGGGGAAACCAACTACTTAGATGAGAAAACTGAGTTTTGGACAGAACCAAGGTATTGTATGGTCCTCGGACTCAAACCTATGGGGAAACCAACTACTTAGATGAGAAAACTGAGTTTTGGACAGAACCAAGGTATTGTATGGTCCTCGGACTCAAACCTATGGGGAAACCAACTACTTAGATGAGAAAACTGAGTTTTGGACAGAACCAAGGTGTTGTATGGTCCTCGGACTCAAACCTATGGGGAAACCAATTAATTAGATGAGAAAACTGAGTTTTGGACAGAACTAAGGTATTGTATGGTCCTCGGACTCAAACCTATGGGGAAACCAACTACTTAGATGAGAAAACTGAGTTTTGGACAGAACCAAGGTATTGTATGGTCCTCGGACTCAAACCTATGGAAAGGTCGGCTACTTAGTAAAAATTTTAAGTTGTTCAATCCTCGGCTCAAATACCAGAAAAAGGTTAAGGCTATGAAAGTTGTAAGGAAGATGGTGAAACGCCCTATTACTCAGCAACTTGGAGGGGCTGTTCATTTTTGGGTTATATGTCTTCGGATGATTACCTCCTACACCGCGCCGAGCATTCAGTAGTCATCCCGGCTATTTTGGGGTAAGTGTTGTTTTCTTTAAGGTCGGCATTATTGTGCCAGACAACTCTATTAAATTCATGATAATATCTTTTCCTTAGCAAGAGTTTTGACCCTAAATATCATTTGTTCAAGTCAGTATTATTATGCCGAACAGCTCTTATAAATTCATAATAGTACCTTTTTCCTTGATAAGGGATTTCGGTCCTAAGTATTGTGCTCTCAGGTCGGCGGTATTGTGCCAGACCGCCCCAATAAGCTCATCATAATATTCTGTCTTTTTCTTCTTAATGTGGGTTTCAACCCTAAGTATCATTTGTTCGATTCAGTATTATTAAGTCGGATAGTTTCAATAAACACAGAGTAAGATCTTTCTATTAACTAAGATCTCGGTCCTAGACGTCGGTCAAAGTGTAAAAATAAAAAGAATTCACAAGATAGTATGTCTATTCACGGCGTAACCATTTCAGAAATAAAGAGATAGAACATGTGAAGTAAAGCAATAATGACTTTTATTAATATAAAGAGGTATTACAACGTACAAAGAAGGGCTTAAATAAGCCTATACAGAAGGTGGATTACAAAAACAATAAAAAAAAACAAATTAAAAAAAAAAAAAAAACAACAACAACAATATGACAAATAAACAGTCAGATGCCTTTTTAAACTCGTCTCCGAAGTCCTTCCAAACTCTGCCCCAGTAGCGCCCATATTAAGAGGAGGACCTTCTTCAGACGAAGAGGGAGGAGATGAAGAGAAAGAAGGAGGAGAAGAAGAGGAAGAAGGAAAAGCACCAGGATGGATCTGGTGGTGGAAAGAAGAAGAAAGAGAGGCACAAGGAGACACCAGTGAACGAAGAGAGGAAGAAGCGGGGGCACTTAGTCCCTGCGTCAGTTCTGACTCCTAACACACTGGTGCCATGTTAGCTATGCTCATGAGAGAGCGGCTGGTACTGATAATGGGTGTCCCCGGCTCAGTCGCGCCGAAAGTTTGACGTGACGAACCCCTGCTTTGGATTTTGGCTGAAAGGAAGGTAAGAAGGATCTTGAGTCTCCGCCATCCCTACCCTAACCGAGCCATTTCGAGCTTCATTAGAACATAGTGTTTTTGGGAGGGGTATGGTTCCTTAATTACTTACTCCTATGTCGAACGTATCACAATTTAAGGTGTAACTAGCGGGTAAAGTAAACTCTGGAGGAGGCTAAGGGTTTCAAATCTCAGAAGGATGAAAAGGGTCTCTATACAAGAGAAATAGCCTCCTATTTTTCTTCTTATATGAAGGGTAAAACGGAGGGTATTTAATCTGTCCAGATTTCCAAGAAAATCTGTAAACGAGAATGTACCCGTTCCACTTCCCCACATCGTCAAACAAACCGTCGAATTTAAATAGTCTCGTAAATGAAAGCCATTAAAGGCGCGTTTCGGATAATCAAACGGCGAGAACGCGTCATGAGTGAATTCAGAGGAATGTCTCGTAGACCGGTACATTTCCTGGGTAGATGAAGAACCGCCAACTTTAATGAAATGCTGAAATAAATGAGCCGTAATAAAGGCTTGGTATTACCAAAACCCCCCTCTCCGACCAAGAGGTCAGACAGCAGGGTTTTGAGGGGCTATTGTGGGGCCCAATAATTTGTGGGCCGGGTCCATTTATTCATGGGGGTCCAAAGGCCCAAGCCGAGGAGGGTTATGGCCCAAGCTCGATAATGCAAGTACAAAATAGCCTTGGGATACAGCCGAGGACGATTCCGTCCTCGACATGTCCGAGGTCTCACAGGAAGGAGGGACAAAAACGACATAGAAACAACTTTGGGAAAAAATCTAAAATATCCGTGTCAATAGAAAAGGGTACGCTGGGAAGTATAAACGACCAGGGAAAGCTGCCCTTACTGCCATTCAATACTCTGCACCTGACAGAGCCATACTCTCCAGCTTTTACAACCACCCCCAACCACTCTGGTTATGGGCTGATGGGACAAGTATCCGTCTTGGAATGTCGATCCTACACGTGGACGAAGGATAAAAAAACACGGGCTAGTATAAAAGGAAAGGGAAGCAATTCATAAAAGAGGCTGGGAAAAATGGCTAAAAAACCAGAGCCTCCTAGCCCGCCTCCAAGAGAAAGACTCCTAAGGCGAAAACGACTTAATTAGGTATGAACACCACGAGAAACCCGCCGTCTGGTGATTGAGGCTTAGCCTTTCAAACCCACGCTCTACAAATGATATCGTTTGAGCCTTTTTACATGCGAACCCAACACCGTTGCGGGTCGTTACGAATCGTGTCCTTACAGCTACAATACAATTCTAAAGGTAGAATTACACTGCAACTCCATTTTTAAAAAAAAAAATTAATATTTTATTCATTTACTTTATCAATTCTTCTCTCTCTTATCGGGTTTTTGGGTCGTGGGTTTTTGTTTTTATTTGAGTTTTGAGATATATTATTTTATTGTGTAGAAATATTATTTTAATGTGTTCTATTGTAAAATAAAAGTTGAGATGCTGAGAGTATTGTAAAATTGTATGATATAATTAATAAAGTAGTTTTTTGAGATAGTAAAATAGGATGGAATAGAATTTTAGGATGTGAATGCTCTAAGCATTAACAACAGGTATGTCAAATGCTAAATATCTAGCATTTGAGATATTGAAAAAATATTAAATTTTCAAGAGATATATATGTTGTACATGTAGTAGGTCAAAAATATATTTTGTTTTTGGCTAAAATAAATTATGAGTAATGTCATTATAAACAAGTTCACACTTTAAAATTAGGTTGTAATATAGTTTTTTTTGCAATGGGTTATGTGGGACCAGAGAATTTGTGGTCCCGGCCCACTTTCCATTAGGACCCAGGGCCTACGCCGAGGAGAGTAGTTGCTGAGGACAAATAGTGAAAGACCAAATAGCCTAGAGATGCAGCCGAGGATGACCCTATCCTCGGCATCCCAAGGCCTAAAAGAGAAGAACAGCATGTCATCAAAGGCAGTCTCTAAAGCGCTCCCAGAAGAAAAGGCGAGTAGAATGGGACTCGCACGGGGGTACAGTGTGGGAATGGTTCAAGGAGAAGACGTCACCTCCGCATTGAATGCGCCAACAAACGTCCTAACCACATTGATGGGAAAAGACTCCTAAACAGTGTGGTTTCAGTTATTGCAACTAACAAAAAGTAGGAGAAGGCGACTGATGGGACAGGTACTCGAGTAGTTACCTGCCTGATCAACAGATGGAAGGTCAGGATCAACTAAGAAGGGCTATATAATGTAAGGGCTTATGCGCCAAGAAAAGGGGGACCATGATACCCAGAAAGTAAAAGGAAGAATAAGAACATTAAATTCAATGGACAAAGTCCATGGATAAACTTAGTTTACCTCTGTGTGTCCACCATGAATACCTTGACTAACCACTGTTCGGTGACCAAAGCCTGGCCTTTCAGCCCACTCTTTACAAATTTTATTGTTTGGGCCTTTAACGTACGAACCCAATATCAATTTGGGATCGTTACAAATTGAGTCCTTATAATTGGCGCCGTTTGTGGGAAAGGCTTATGCGTTGGCACAGGTGGTGGATCGAGCTCCTGTCAAACAAGGGCCTAAGAAAGCCCCTCCGTCATTTCCAGCAACTCGCTATTGTTGTCCTAATATAAAGTTCCACTAGGGGCTACGCTTCGAAGCACCAGTGGCACGGGCAGTTCTAGGGGCTTCCAACATCAAGTCAACGCCCCACACCTTAGCCAAGGGGCTAGTCCTCGAAACTTTAAGCAAAAACTATAAGTTTTGGACAGAACCAAGGTATTGCATGGTCCTCGGACTCAAACCTCTGGGGAAACCAACTACTTAAAGAAAATCTAAGTTTTGAACAGAACCAAGGTTTTGCATGGTCCTCGGACTCAAACCTATGGGGAAACCAACTACTTAAAGAAAATCTAAGTTTTGGACAGAACCAAGGTCTTGCATGATCCTCAGACTCAAACCTATGGGGAAACCAACTACTTAAAAAAAATCTAAAACCTATGGGAAAACCAACTACTTAAAAAAAATCTAAGTTTTGGACAGAATCAAGGTCTTGCATGGTCCTCGGACTCAAACCTATAGGGAAACCAACTACTTAAAGAAAATCCAAGTTTTGGACAGAACCAAGGTATTGCGTGGTCCTCGGACTCAAACTTATGGGGAAACCAACTACTTAAAGAAAATCTAAGTTTTGGACAGAATCAAGGTCTTGCATGGTCCTCTGACTCAAACCTATGGGGAAACTAGATACTCCAAGAAAATTTAAGTACCAGACACGGCCTAACAACACGCACGGCACCTCGAATGATGCCTTTAGTCCCTCAGAAGTATGTTTAGATACAAATTCAACGCCCCTTGGGCGCGGGTAAGTTAGAACTCTGGGATATGATCTCAAGTATATCATATGCACAACTATTCATACATATTAAGATAACTAGTTCAAAAACCATGAGATTCGTAACAATAGTAAATATCGGCAAGGAGAACTAACATGTAATTTAAAGGAAGAAAAGAATTTCATATATGTGGTCAAAGAGTTCAATTACAAACAAACTCTAAAGTCCTCAAAACAAAAGGGAAACTAATTAACAGTTAAACTAGAAACAAATACAAAAGTTGGCCAGGGCTTCTACTTCTTCAAGTTTGTTTTGGCCACATCCTGGGAAGGTTGAACAGGATTAGCCTTTGGGCCCTGAGAGACATCCCCTTCCTGGGAAGGTTGAACAAGATTAGCCTCGGTACCCTTGGAGACATCAGCAAGGGGAATGACCTGAAGGAGCTGAACAAAAATGGCCGGCTCCTCGGCACTAGAGATCTGAGCACTGACTGTAGACTTGGCAGCCTTCTGAGGCATCTTAGGGTTCAGACCTCTAGGTGCTTCTGTTGCCTCATGAGGCTCTCCTCTCTCAGTCGACTCGCCAGGAATGACAATGTGCTGAGCAGCTTCTGACTGAGCAGCCTCAGCCTCCCGTGGAATGCTCACAGCTTCGGAACTGATGGAGGCGGTCTCACGGATGGCTAGAGAATAAAATATGCTTTCCGCCTTCCACAAGTCGAATGAAGCCTTCATCCCAGCTCGTTTGAGGGCCTCGTCCCAAACCTGGGAACAGTATAGCCTGCATACACCAGGGATTTGAGCTTTAAGAAGGGCTTGGGTTTTAGCCACCCTTGCCTCGTAACCCTCCTCCTTGGCCTTGTCCTTAGCAGTTTCGGCCTCAGTTCTAGCAAACTCAGCCTCCGCCTGCCCTCACGGCTTCATCCCTGGCGAATTCCGCCACGCCCTTAGCATTGTCTGCTTCGATCAGTTTCTTCTTTAAATCACTGATCTGCTCCTTGGCAATCTCCAATTGCTCCTCGGCAGCAAGTAGGCACCTTGTCTATTCCTTGGCCTGTTTTTGGGCACCAGTCAAGCCTGCCTTAGCACTATCCTTGGCTCTGGTTGCCTCCTTTAGGTCCTCCCTAGCCTTCGCAAGGTCGAACTCTGAATTTTTTAGGGTTCGCGCAGCATCTATACGTTTATTGCGCTCAAACTCCGCGGTCTTACTCTACTCCTTAACTTCTTCCTTCATCCTATAAGTAGCCTGGATAGCCTGTCAGTTAAAACAAACATGTTATGAACGAGAGTCTAGGAGCAAGAATCGACGGAGTTATAGGTTTTAGGAGCCTTACCATACCCAGGTACCTCTTCATGCTGAGGGAAACCTCCTGCATCCTCATATTCTTCAACTCTCCCATATCAGTGGGAAGCAGCAGGACCCTCTCTAGCGCGTCGGCTACGTAACCGCCTTCACCGTCTCCAAGGTTCCTTATGGAGGCGTCTTCCAGCAATGGCTCCCCATGGAGCATTGGGACAGGAAGCCAAGCACTCGGTGCGGATTGGGCATCGATCACTTTCCCCTGTCCTTGATGCCCGATCTTTAACTGCTTTCAAGCACGCAGGGCTTCGTCCCCTTCCTGAGGGGATTAGGATTTCCTCCTATCCATTGGTTCCTTACCCTTAAGACTTCTTTTTCTCTTTGGGTCAATGGGCTCAAGCCGAGGAGGCAGAGCTGATTGAGGAGGAGCAGGAAGTTTCGGGCGAGGAGATTGTGGTTGCGACTTGGAAGAGGAAGACCTAGTCTGGATAGGCTGGGGTTGGGGTGGGGGAGTTGGAACACTAGATTGCGGCTTTCCCTGTGCACCCTTCCCCGGCTAACCCTCAATGAGGTCGAATAAGCTGGTCAGAGGCTTTCTCTTAAGACCCATCTCGGCTCGAGAGGATGTTCCCACTGACAACAGTTCCGCTTCGGACAAGTCAGGGTCACCCAGATCACCAGAAGGATCCTCGGATGGGTCAGCTTAGTCAAATGCCCCAAATCCCTCCTCAGATAGACCCAAATCACCTTCGTCCTCCGCTGCCTGGTGAGACGGGGAAGAACCCGCCAGGGGGATGCCCTCCGGGACATGAGATCCTTCAGATATCAAAAACTCATTCTCGACTACAGTGATTTTCGGAAGCCGAGGATTGTTAGCGCTAATCACGTGTTTTGGGTCGGCAAATGACTTCTGGATGGGATCGTACCCTAAGATTTTGTGAGCGGCTCTGACTTGACCACCCTCTTCATTTACAAAAACCACCACTTGAAGAACAGTCTCCAAATCCACTCTGTTGACCAGATGAAAGTGTTGGTGGAAGGCGTGTGGATCTGCAAAAAAAAGGCATGTACATGGTTAGTAACCAAACCATACCAAATTAAGACGGCGCAAAGGATTGACACCCTCCTACTCTCTATACCCCACCTGGTTCTCCCTCCACCATTAGACAAGGAAGGCCATCATGCCATTCCCCAGATACGATAAGAAAGTCCTTGTTCAACCCTTTGTTGGACTCGGGGAGGCATTGGATTAGCCGAACCCTATCGTCTCTCGTCTTCATGTAGTAGGATTTGCCCCTCAAATTTTGGAGGTTGTAGCACCAATTTACATCATGATGGGTTAGTCTTAGCCCCATTTTTTCGTTTAAGACATCCACACAACCCAGAATCCTAAACATATTGGCAGCGCACTGGGTGGGAGCTAATCGGAAATGCCTAAGGTAACTCCTCATTATCGGCCCCATGGGGATTCTCATACCCCTCTCTACGAAGGCGAGAAGGGGAATTACCACCTCGCCCGTCCTTCTCTTAAGATGCCACTCCCCCACCTTGCAGTGCCTCAAACTTACGTTGGGGGGAATCCTATAGTCAGCGATGAACTTTTTCATCGCCTCTTTGGTCTCAACCAACTTCTTCAGTTTAACCATCTCAAGGAACTACTAAACAGATTTAGGAGGTGACGGGAGAAGGAGAGGAACAAGAGAAAAATAAATCCAGAAAAGAAAAAGTACAAGTTAATGAAGGCAGAGAACTTACAGAAAAGATGAAAGGTTCCTCGGACAGGCTTTTTGTGCTGGAGGTAGACTTGAATTTGAATGAAAGTTTGGTTGAACCTAGGATATGTGCACTAGAACTCTTAAATGCAAAAGTGAAGAGACAAATCAGTTCCAAAAATTATTTATACCTCCCATCGAAAGTAACTGCAAGAATTTTCCCGCCCATAAAGGTAAAGAAATCTCCACCGTTAGATCACCATCGCGCCGTTGAACATGGGAAGCATAGAGCCGCCCGCATTTAATGAAGACATGTTTCACCTTCCAACTCGGGCAGACGAAGAGTCTCTGGAATTGATAGATGACAAGGATTGACAAGCTTTGACAGAGGTCTGATGTCATCAAAACCCTCCTCTCCGTACAAGGATCCGGATAGCAGGATTTTGAGGGGCTATTGTGGGGCCAGAGAATTTGTGGTCCCGGCCCACTTTCCATTAGGGCCTAGGGCCCGCGCCGAGGAGAGTAGTTGCCGAAGACAAGTAGTGAAAGACCAAATAGCCTAGAGATGCAGCCGAGGATGACCCTTTTCTCGGCATCCCAAGGCCTAAAAAGGAAGAACGACATGTCATCAAAGGCAGTCTCCAATGTGCTCCCAAAAGAAAAGGCGAGTAGAATGGGACTCACATGGGAGTACAGTGTGGGAGTGGTTCAAGGAGAAGACGTCACCTCTGCATTGAATGTGCCAACAAACGTCCTAACCACATTGATAGGAAAAGACTCCTGAACAGTGTGGTTTCGGTTATTACAACTAACAGAAAGTAGGGGGAGGCGGCTGATGGAACAGGTACTCGAGTAGTTACCTGCCTGATCAACAGATGGAAGGTTAGGATCAACTGAGAATGGCTATATAATGTAAGGGCTTATGCACCAAGAAAAGGGGGACCATGGTACCCAGAAAGTAAAAGGAAGAATAAGAACATTAAGCTCAATGGACAAGGTCCATGGATAAACTTAGTTCACCTCTGTGCGTCCACCATGAATACCTTGACTAACCACTGTCCGGTGACCAAAGTCTAGCCTTTCAGTCCACTCTCTACAAATTTTATTGTTTGGACTTTTAACGTACAAACCCAATATCAATTTGGGATCGTTACAAATTGAGTCTTTACAGGTTATAATATAGTTAATTATATTTCCTTACACACTTCACAATGGTATTTAGCATTAAAAAAAGTTTAGTTTCAAATCAGTTTGGAGCTATCTTCCTCCAATCCATGTGACGATTGAAAATATCATTCTATGTAATTTTAGTTATATGAAGAAATTATCAACAAAAAAAAAAAAAAGTAATCTACACAACACATTGTGTAGAATAAAAAATTTAAAAAAATAAATCTCAAAGTTGAAATGGTCTCTCAAATATCATTTTTTTTCAGTATTTTGAAAATTGTTCTTAAAAGTGGAAGCCAAACACATATAATGTAAAAATTATTCTTTGAAAACTAGTTTCACATTCAATTTTTTGAAAATTATTTTCATATTGTTTTGAAAAAAACAAATTCCTCCTACTAAATAGGCCTTAAATGTTTTCATATTTAAATACAATTACAACCTAGATGAAATAAGGATAAGGTGTAAAAAGTATTCAAATTAATATAAATATATATATATATATATATATATAAACTTTTAAATATAACTCTATATCTTAACTATGAAACTATACTTATTGTCACATTCTCACAAATATTAATTTGAACAAAAAAAAATCATTACACAATGGGAATATAATTTTTTTTAAATGATCAGATATTATTTCCGTCCCTAAAGTTTGCATGAATTTCGTTTACCGTCTCTAAACTTTAAAAAGTTCGTTTTTCATTTCTATCATTAAACATGTACATGAAGAAATTATTCACTCTAGTGGTGCAAAGGCTAGTTTAACTTATGTGATTATACATAGGGCCCCCTACACACACACATGTCCCCCTACACACACACACACACACACACACACGTGTGTGTGTGTAAGGGGGCCTGCCCAAGTTGGATGAGAATGGGCTGAAATGGAAGCCCAATACAACTAATTTTGTAGAGGTGGTTAGTCGAGGTCAAACATTTTTGCCCTAACAACCATGGTTCAATAATTAGAGAAAGGAGGCTGGCAAAGACAACAATTTAAGTTAAGAGTTATGACAAAGAAAAGAGAAATTCTTATTTAAGTTTTTCCTCAGGCTAGCTGAGGAGCAATAGTTCTTAGGATGTACACTTTTCGGTTTTACAATTCTTAATTTTCCTCTATATTTCTTTATTTCTTCCTTTGGAGTTTTTCCGATCCCCCTTTCGGGAGGATATTCTCTCCCATATATAGCTGCTTGAATTGCATCTCAACCTTCCACTTTGATGGTCATTGATCTCTCCTTAGATACTTGTCTCATTACTACCTTGCTAATAGTGGTGGAGTAGGCTGTAAGTTGTGGGAGCACTGTTCAAGGGTTATTCTGCCATTAATGCAGCAGGCTGAGTTAGTATAGTGCATTAAATGTAGAGATGATGGATGCTTTATCAAGAAACCTCCTTCTTCCCTCACTTGCACATCACTACTTCCTTCCTCAACCTTCAATCTTATGACCTTGGTGGCTTGTCTTCAGTCTCCTGAGGAGTATCTACTTCTCAAGCTCTTTAAGCGAGCCGCCCTCCTTGGTTTCTCTAACTGGGTTATCCTGACTATACTAGGCCTGATTTGATGAATAGTTGAGCCCAATTTCTCCTATGGTGGATTCCACTCGATGATCTTCTTTCTTCGGGCTTCCCCATCCCATAATATAATGGTACCTTTTATAGCCATGATACAATCTTACTTTAAAAAAATAAAATAAAACAAAACAAGAAATAAATATCCCAACTTCATAATTTTGTATGTTTTGTCACATTGTAGACTTGTGCAGTTGTGAATAACTGCATACCATTTATTTGTTTGCGTTTTTTTTTTTTTTTTTTTTTTTTTTTTTGGCATTCAAATGAATCAAATGGAACTTCTCTGCTTTTAACCCCATGTGTATGTGAAGGTTTTATTATATATCGTGACTGCAACTTGCAATTGACTATACAGAAATTAAAAATTATTTTCCATGGGTCGGTAGCACCATTGAAGCATATTCTATTATTCATTTATTCTTATGATCTTTGTCTGGTTTTTTGGCACGTTGTGATGAGCTACATTCACAAAAATAAATGAAAGTTACAAGGGGATATGAAGCTTTTTCTGAGTAGGAGTATAAAATAAAGATCAAAACATTTGATATAGATACGCATTTCAGATTTTTATTGAGGATTATTACCGGGAATCTTTTCAGCCAAAAGAAAACACTTTTTCTTGCAAGTAATGATTCGGGTCATTATTCAAATGTAAAGTAATGATTTTTTTTTTTTTTTCAAGATTGAAATGAATGAAGTAATGATGTGGTTTAAGAAATACGATACAGTATGTGATATTGTGATCTTAAAATAGGCAAAGGCAACAAAATCAAAATGCAATATGGCTCGTTTAATTTTGGCTTGGTGGCAAAGAATGCCTCAAGATTTTTATTACCTAACAAAATGAACTCCTTGAACTAATCATGCTTTTTTTTTTGGAGAATCAATCATTCTTTGTTAGGTAACGAGTCCAATGACCCATGCAGTTTGAGGGGTCAGAATCTCGTTTAATCTTGGCTTGGTGGCAAAGAATGCCTCAAGATTTTTTTTACCTAACAAAATGAACTCCTTGAACTAATCATGCTTTTTTTTTTTTTTTTTTGGAGAATCAATCATTCTTTGTTAGGTAACCAGTCTAATGACCCATGCAGTTTGAGGGGTCGGAATTTCAGCCCCCAACTTCATCAACCACCCCATATTTATGGAGAGAAAGTGGTGTTCGGCCCAAAGCCATTGGCACATTGGTATCTGTTTTGTAAATAGTTTTAATTTTTTAGAGGGAATTTGCAGACTAACGGAGGGAGGGGATAGAATATCATTAGTTAGCAAGGTTTGGAAATGATGTAGGAAACTAGCATCTCGAGTCTTTGAAACTCGAGTTCAGTGACAAAATCGACCCTCAAAGACTCAAGTTCTAGAGCTGAGATGGAGAATTTAGCCACATGGAACTCGAGTTTCTTAGACTCGAGAAGTATTTGAAGAACAGAGGAAACAGATCCACAGGAAGAAGAAGACACGATCTGGAAAATAAGATCCGAAACGATCTGTAGCTTCAAAGATCTAGTGGACGATCTACAGCGCTGAAGAAGAACGAAGAGTCACCCACCATTGTGAGCAAAACCGAGTCACAGTGCTCCACTTCCTGGTGTGGCTCTCTCAGGCCAACTTCCCAATGGCATTTTCGGAAACCTCACTCTCAGTCTTCGTCTCAACGCTCTCACTAGTTCGCTTCCTTCTAATCTTGCTGCTTGGGCAACCTATACTTCCAAGGTAATCTCTTTACCAATGATATTCCTGAGTGCTGGTAACATGGTGGAACTCGAGTCTTAAAAACTCGAGTTCCACGTGGATTTTTATTCCACATCAGACCCAGTTGCTTACAAATCAATACTTAAAAACTCGAGTTTTATCTTGGAACTCGAGTTTTAAACACTCGAGATGCTAGTTTTCAACATTGTTTTGAAACGCGACAACTAACTAAATTTTTTGATATTTAATATTATTTAGAAAAAAAATTCTAATTTTTTACTTTTTCCTTGTTGAAAACTTTTTTTAAACACAACTATTTTTTTTAAAAGGAGTTAATTTTTTTTTTTTTTTATGCGTTTGAGATGGGATGATAGGCTGTGTTTAGCCCTTTTATTTTTTTCCTATTGTTTGTAGGTAAGCAATAAAGGAGAGTATAAAAAGAAAATGTAATCTAATAGTGAATTTGTAAAAATTTACTTCCAATAAAAAATTATTGAATAAGGTTATAGTTTTAGGCTACAACTAATTTTGTAGCTAAACTTTGTCCATATAAAATTACTTAGCTTATTGAAGAGTGTGATGTATATTGCTTAGACATACACTCCTTCAATATTCATGCCTTTTTATTTCTTGAGATAATTGCCTATGTCATTCACAAGTCATCTTAGGGTAAATTTCTATAATATAGATTTTCATATGTTATGTATTCAAATGTCATCCTAAAATAGACTCATTTATGTCATACATTCACATGTCATCCTATGATAGATTCACATGCACATGCATCCACATATCACTTTAGGGTAGATTTGTATGTCATGCATTTACATGCTTATGCATTTGCATTTGTTCAATTTATACCTGCCAACATATACAATAACTCTTTTTCAAAACCCAAATGTCAAATTCTTTATTATTTAAATGGTGAAATTTAGGGTTAATTTCAAAACAATGTATTATCCTTTGGGATAGGCATCATAGGATGTCTAACATTTTCATCATGTGTAACTGAGCTTCTAAATCCATTTCTTAAGATTCAAAACATTTTTTTTTTCTATTTTAGCTTAGGGGCCTTTAGCTTTTATTAGTTCATTTATAAAATAAAGTCAATTAGACTTAGGTGATCAATCATTCCTTATAATTCTTATGGTTGGTGGAGACTCCTAAAAATGATCATAGGTAATGAAGTTCACTCATATGCACACCTCACCTATGTAATGTATACACATCACACACCTTTACATTATATCATACGCTATCGCCAAGTGAAAACTCCAAAAAGGTTAAGGGAATGTCAACACTGGGAAAATACATGTACAACAAAACCCACCACAACTTAAAACAAGGTTATATAAAAATGTTGTGAGATTTGTTTGTTTTTTATTTGTATTTTTATTTTCTAAATATAAAAGATTAGAAGTTGTGAGATTTTGTTATGTATCAATAGACTTTTTTATGTGAGATTTTTAATTACTCCGCTCTATGATGATTACATTTTATCATTAGACCAAAATACCAATTGATTTTTGGTGTAGATAAGATTTATAACTTTTAATCACTACAATTAGGGGTGTCTTGACCCGACTGGAGCCTGAAAAATCGACCAAACTACCCGACATCGACCCAATTCTAGCCCGAACCGAAGCTCTAGTTAGTCGGCTGTGGGTTTTCGATTCCAAGAACTGATGTCGGCGGGTTGAGTGGCGGGTTTGCTTCTCCAAAACCTGAGCAACCTAAACCCGATCGCTTCCACCCTCCACCCGACGCCGGAAGGTCGAGTCCGGGTTGGGTCCAAAACTGAACTGACCTAACCCATGGACAAGCCTAACTACAATCCACTCTATTACTGTTTCAGTGAATAGTAAGTAGTAACTTCTAACACACATAACATAGAAAATTATTTTATAATTAGTGTCTAGTGTTGGTATTTATAACATAGCTTCATTGGTTTAAGTTTCGATTTGGATAAGTTTAAGTTATCGGAAAACAATGACTGACTATATGATCGAGATAGATTTAAACAATTGTGGGTCATTAAATAATGGGTAATGCTAATGGATGTCCTTAGGACAATGGTTAACAATCTATTTTAAGAAAATTTTGACACAACTTTTATGGAAAATTGAAAAAGCTATCAAAATATTAATTACTTTTTTTCTTTTCCCATAAAACTTTCTTTAAATGGATTATTAACTATTGCGCTAAGGGCATCCGTTAGCATTTTCCTTAAATAATTTGCTAAACGCTTAAAAAAAGCAAAAGCCTTATCCCTCATTAATAAATAAAATATTTTATAATGATACGAAACTCATTATTCATTAGTCTTGATAGATATTTTTGAAGTTAAAAAATAGGAAGTTCATTTTAAAGACTAAACATATGCATAAAAAAGTACTCCCTCCGTCCCACTTTTTTTGTCCTCTATTTCATTTTGAGATGTCCCAAAATATTGTCTTGTTTCTAAAAATAAAAGTCATTAATTTACTAATGTTCCTATTATACCCCTATTAATTTACTAATTCAATTTTTTGATAAATTTTTTTAAGGGTAGTTTTGAAAACCTATACATTTTTAAAATGTAAACAAAATAATAAATGATGTTCCCATAAAAAGTTTGACTTTTTAAACAAGACAAAAAAAGTGAGACGGAGGGAGTAATAAGGACGGATTTGAAGTTTGACTCTGTGGGGCCAGAGAACTTATGACCCGGCCCACTTTTCACTAGGACCTAGGGCCTGAGCCAAGGAGAGTAGTTGTCGAGGACAAGTGGTGAAAGGCCAAATAGCCTAGAGACGCAGCCGAGGATGACCCTGTCCTCGGCATCCCAAGACTTCAAAAGGAAGAGCGACATCTTGTTAAAAGCTGCCTCCAAAATGCCCCCAGAAGAAAAGGCGAGTAGAATGGGACCCACATGGGAGTACGGAGTGGGGGTGGTTCAAGGTAAATACGTCACCTCTGCATTGAATGCGCCCACAAACGTCTTAGCCATATTAATGAGAAAAGACGCCTGAATAGTGTGACTTCGGTTAGTGCAACTAACAAAAAGCAGGGGGAGGCAGCTGATAGGACAGGTATTTGAATAGGTATCTACCGGATCAACAAGTGGAGGGTCAAGATCAACCGAGAAGTGCTATATAACGTGAAGGCTTATGAACCAAAAAAGGGGGGGCTCCCAGATGATGGAGTCTTGTCCTAAAAAAAGGGAGAATAATAAGGAGATGAAGCTCCTTAGACGAGGTCTAAGGACCGGAGCCACTTATGATGTACCGGAATAGATTATTATTAAACACGTCAGGTTCATCCTTGTGCAAGTCGCTATGGAAACCCTGATTAACTACCGTCCGGTGACCAAGGCCTAGCCTTTCAAGCCCACGCTCTACAAATTATATTGTTTGGGCCCCTAACGTGCTAACACAATATCATTTTGGGGTTGTTACGAATTGAGTCCTTACAATTGGCGCCGTCTGTGAGAAGGCTTGTGTGTTGGCACCGGCGGTGGGTCGAGAAAGTCCCCCTATCACTTCCAACAGCCCGTTGTAGTGCCCTAACATAAAGTTCCATGAGGGGCTACGCTTTTCCATTAGGGGCTACGCTTCGAAGCGTCAATAGCGCGGATGGTTCTAGGGGCTTGGCCGAGGGGCTAATCCCCCCAACTACTTAAAATTATTTAAGTTTTGGACAGAACCAAGGTATTGTATGGTCATCGGACTCAAACCTATGGGGAAACCAACTACTTAATGAAAATATCTAAGTTTTGGACAGAACCAAGGTATTGTATGGTCCTCGGACTCAAACCTATGGGGAAACCAACTACTTAATGAAAATATCTAAGTTTTGGACAGAATCAAGGTATTGTATGGTCCTCGGACTCAAACCTATGAGGAAACCAACTACTTAATGAAAATATCTAAGTTTTGGATAGAACTAAAGTATTGCATGGTCCTCGGACTCAAACCTATGGGGAAACCAACTACTTAAAAATATTTAAGTTTTGGAGAGAACCAAGGTATTGTATGGTCCTCGGACTCAAACCTATGGGGAAACCAACTACTTAATGAAAATATCTAAGTTTTGGATAGAACCAAGGTATTGTATGGTTCTCGGACTCAAACCTATGGGGAAACCAACTACTTAATGAAAATATCTAAGTTTTGGACAGAACCAAGATATTGTATGGTCCTCAGACTCAAGCCTATGGGGAAACCAACTACTTAAAGGAAACCTAGATACCAGGCTTGGCCTCACAATATGCATGACATCTCGGGTGATGCCTGTACCTTCCTAGAAGTGTGTTCAGATACAAATTCAACGTCCTATGGGTGCGGGTAAGTTAGAATTCGGGAATATGATCCCAAATATATCATATGCACAACCATTCATACATGTTAAGATAACTAGTTCAAAAATCAGGAGATCTGCAACAATAGTAAGCATTAGCAAGGGCAACTAACATGTGATTTAAAGAAAGAAAAGAATTTCATATATATGGTTAATAAGTTCAACTACAATCAGACTATAAAATTTTCAAAACAAAAGGGAAACGAGTTAAGTAATTAAACTGGAAACAAATACAAAGGTCGGCCAGGGCTGCTACTTCTTCGATGTCATCTTGTCCACGTCCTCGGAAGGCAGAGTAGGACTAGCCTTGGGGCCCTGGAGACATCCCCCTTTTGGGAAGGCTGAGCAGGGTCGGTTTCGATGCTCTTGGGGTCCTCAGTAAAGGGAATTTCCTGTAGGGGCTAAGCGAGGATGGTTGGCTCTTCGGCATCGGGGATCTGAGCTCTGACCGTAGGCTCGGCACCCTCCTTGGGCATCTCGGGATTCATATCTCCAGGTGCTTCCATCGCATCATGAGGCTCTCCCCCTTCAAATGACTCGCCATAAGGGACGATGATCTGTGCAGCTTCTAACTGAGTAACCCCTGCCTCGTGTTGATCGCTCACAGCCTCGGAGCTGGCGGAGGCCGTCTCACGGATGGCTGGAGGATAAAATATGCTCTCTGCCTTCCACAAATCAGATGAAGCATCCACCCCAGCTCGTTTTAAAGCCTCTTCCCAAACTTGGGAGCAGTATAGTCTGCATACTCCAGGAATTTGAGCTTTAGAGGAGGCTTGGGTTTCAGCTATCCCCGTCTCGTAGCCCTCCTCCTTGGCCTTATCTCTAGCAGCTTCGGCCTTGTTTCTGGCAAACTCAGCCTCCTGCTTGACCCTCATGGTTTCGTTCTGGGCAAACTCCACCACGCCCTTAGCATTCTCTGCCATGATCAGTTTCTTCTTCAAATCACTGATCTGCTCCTTAGCTATCTGCAATTGATCCTCGGCTTCGAGTAGAGGCTTTGTCTGTTCCTCGGCCTGTTTTTGGGCAGCATTTAAACCTGCCAAGGCACTATCCCTTTCTCGAGTAGCCTCCTTTAAGTCTTCCCTAGCCTTTGTGAGGTCAACCTCGGAAGCTTTGAGGGTCCGCGCAGCATCTATGCGTTTGGCACGTTCATCCTCGGCGACCTTACTCTGCCCCTTCACTTCATCCTCTATCCTATAGGTGGCCTGGATAGCCTGCCAATTGAGACAAGTATATTATGAATGAAAGTCTAGGAGCCAGAATTGACAGAGCCTTGGGTTTCAAGAGTCTTACCATACCCAGGTACCTCTTCACGCTAAGGAAAACCTCCAGCATCCGCTTTTTAACTCTTCCACATCAGTAGGAAGCAGCATGGTTCTCCCTAATGCGTCGGCCACATAACCACAATCGCCGTCTCCAAGGTCCCTCATGGACGCAGTTTCCAGCAATGGCTCCCCGTGGAGCATTGGGGCAGGAAGCCAAGCGCTCGGCGCGGATTGGCCTTCGATTCCCTTCCCTTTGCTTTGGGCGGATTGGGCTTCGATCCATTTACCTTTGCTCTGGTGCCCAATCTTTAACTATTTCTGAACTCGCGGGGTTTCATCCCTCTCCTGAGAGGATTGGGATTTTCCCTCATCCATTGGTTCATTCCCCTTGGGACTCCTCTTTCTCTTTGAGTCATTGGGCTCCGGCCAAGGAGGCAGAGCTGATTGAGGAGGAGCAGGAAGTTTGGGGTGGGGAGATTGTGGCTGCGACTTAGTGGAGGATGACCTAGTCTGGATGGTCTGGGGCTGAGGGGGTGGAGACGGAACATTGGATTGCGGTTTTCCCTGTGCACCCTTCCCCGGCTAGCCCTCAATGAGGTCGAATAGGCTAGTTGGGGGCTTTCTCTTAAGACCCATCTCGGCTCGGGAGGATGTTCCCACTGACAACAGTTCCGCTTCGGACAAGGCTGGGTCACCTAGATCACCAAAAGGATCCTCGGATGGGTCGACTTGGTCAAATGCCCCAAATCCCTCCTCAGACTGACCCAACTCGCCTTCGTCCTCCGCTGTTTGGTGAGATAGGGAGGAGTCCACCAATGGGATGCCCTCTGGGACAGAAGATCCTTCTGAGATTAAAATTCCTGATTCAACTACGGTAATTTTTGGAAGCCGAGGATGGGTAGCATTGATCACGTGCCTTGGGTCGGCAAATGACTTCTGAAGGGGAGCGTACCCTAAGATTTTGTGAGCGGCTCTGACTTGACCATCCTCGTCATTTACAAAAACTGTCGCTTGAAGAACAGTCCCCAAGTCCACCCGGTTAACTAGGTGAAAGTGTTGGTGAAAGACGTTTGGATCTGCAAAAAAAGACATGCACATGGTTAGTAACCGAACCACATCAAATTAAAATGGCGCAAAGGATCGGCACCCTTCCATTCTGTATACCCCACCTGGTTCTCCCTCCACCATTGGGCAGGGAACGCCGTCATGCCATTCACCGGATATGATAAGGAAGTCCTTGGTTAACCCCTTGTTGGAATCGGGGAGGCATTGGATTAGTCGAACCCTCTCGTCTCTCGTCTTCATGTAATATGATTTTCCCTTCAAATTTTGGAGATTATAGCACCAATTCATGCCATGGTGGGTCAATCTTAGCCCCATCTTTTCGTTTAAGGCATCCACACAACCCAGAATCCTAAACATGTTGGCGGCGCACTGGGTGGGGGCTAATCGGAAATGCCTAAGGTAACCCTTCATTACCGGCCCCATGGGGATTCTCATACCCCCCTCTACGAAGGCGAGAATAGGAATTACCACCTCGCCCGTCCTTCTCATAAGATGCCACTCCCCCATCTTACAGTGCCTCAAACTCACGTTGGGGGGAATCCTATAATCGGCGATGAACTTTTTCATCGCCTCTTCAGTATCAACTAATTTTCTCAGTCTTAATTTAACCATCTCTAAGGGTTGTTAAGCAAACTCAGTGGATGACGGGAGAAGAAAGGGAACAAGAGAAAAATAAACCTAGAAAAGAAAAAGCACGAGTTAATGAAGGCAGAGAACTTACAGAAAAGAGGAAAGGTGCCTCGGACAGGCTTTTTGTGTTGGAGGTGGACTTGAATATGGACGAAAGTTCGGATGAACTCAGGGTAAATGCGCTAGAACTCTTAAGTGCAAAAGTGAAGAGACAAATCAGTTCCAAAAATCATTTATACCTCCCATCGTAAGTAACTGCACGAATTTTCCCCCCCATAAAGGCAAGGAAATCTCCACCGTTAGATCACTATTGCGCCATTGAATGTGGGAAGCATAAAGCTGCCCGCATTTAATGAGGACACGTTTCGCCTTCCAAAGGTTCCAGGAACGTGCCTCAGGCAGACGAAGAGTCTCGGGAACCGATAGGTGACAAGGATTGACAAGCTTTGACAGAGGCCTGATGTCATCAAAACCCTCCTATCCGACCGAGGATCCGGATAGCAGGATTTTGAGGGGCTATTGTGGGGCCAGAGAACTTATGACCCGACCCACTTTCCACTAGGACCTAGGGCCCGAGCCAAGGAGAGTAGTTGCCGAGGACAAGTGGTGAAAGGCCAAATAGCCTAGAGACGCAGCCGAGGATGACCCTGTCCTCGGCATCCCAAGACTTCAAAGGGAAGAGTGACATCTTGTCAAAGGCAGCTTCCAAAATGCCCCCAGAAGAAGAGGCGAGTAGAATGGGACCCACATGGGGGTACGGAGTGGGGGTGGTTCAAGGTAAATACGTCACCTCTGCATTGAATGCGCCCACAAACGTCTTAACCATATTAATGAAAAAAGATGTCTGAACAGTGTGGTTTCGGTTAGTGTAACTAACAAAAAGTAGGGGGAGGCGGCTGATGGGACAGGTATTTAGATAGGTACCTACCGGATCAACAGGTGGAGGGTCAAGATCAACCGAGAGGGGCTATATAACGTGAAGGCTTAAGCGCCAAAAAAGGGGGGGCTCCCAGATGATGGAATCCTGTCCTAAAAAAAGGGAGAATAATAAGGAGATGAAGCTCCTTGGATGAGGTCTAAGGACCGAAGCCACTCATGATGTACCGAAATAGATTATTATTAAACACATCAGATTCATCCTTGTGCAAGTCGCTATGGAAATCCTGATTAACTACTGTCTGGTGACCAAGGCCTAGCCCTTCAAGCCCACGCTTTACAAATCATATTGTTTGGGCCCCTAACGTGCTAACCCAATATCATTTTGGGGTTGTTACGAATTGAGTCCTTACAGACCCTAACACATCTTCTTTACTAGAATTGAACAATACCTAATGGTTAACAAACTATAATAGAAAAATGTTGACACTACTTTTACAAAAAATATAAAAACCTGTCAACAAAATTAATTAAGATAAACTACATATTTTGCGCCTATCCTTTACAACATATTTTAATTTGGTTCATAACTTTTCAATTATGTCAATTTGGTCATTAACCTATCAGTGTCGTGTCAATTTAGTTCATGTTGTTATATCTTGAATGAAAATTGATGACATATTAAATGGCCAAAATAAAATTTTAGTGTACTGTCACATTAACAAAAGCTAATTTTTTATTTTGGCCAGTAGACACGTCATCAATTTTCATCCAAAAAATTAACAGTAAGGACTAAATTGACAGAGTACTGAAAGATTATGAATCAAATTGAAATATGGTGTATAAAATAGGGATCAAATACGTAATTTACCCAATTAATTATTTTATCATTTTTCCATCAAATATTTCTAAAAATAGTTTCTAAACCAATGTCCTTAAGGACATTTGTTAATGTAAGGACTCAATTCATAACGACCCTAAAATGATGTTGGGTTCGTACGTTAAAAGGCCTAAACAATAAAATTTGTAGAGCGTGGGCTTGAAAGGTTAGGCCTTGATCACTGGACGATGGTTGGTCGTGGTGTTCATACGGAAATAAATTATGTTCGCTCGAGAAGTCTCTCTCCTCGGTACGGCCTGGGAGGCTCCGGTTCTTAGCCTTTTTTTCTCAGCCCCCCCATCTGGATTGCTTACTTCTCCTTTTATATTAGCCTGTACCCCTCATCCAACGTCCACGTGTAGGTTCGACTTTTCAGGACTGATACTTATCCCATTAGCCTATACCCAAAGTGGTTAGGAGTGGTTGTAAAAGCTAAAGAGTATGGTCTTGTCAGGTGCAGAGTGCTTTATTGCAGTATTGGCAGCCTTTTACTTGGGTCGCTCCTGCACTGTGCTCGCCCTTTCTTTTAGGGGCACTATGGGATGCCGAGCACAAGATCGTCCTCAGCCAGATCCTTAGGCCGTTCTGGACTTCCATTGTGTGTCCTCGGCAATATTTCTCCTCGGCCCAGACCTTGGGCCTTAATATAAAATGGGCCGGGGTCATAAATTCTCTGACCCCACAATAGCCCCTCAAAATCCTGCTATCTGACTTCTTGGTCGGAGAGGAGGGTTTTGGTGATGCCAAGCCTTTATCACAGTTTGTCTAGTTTTGCCCTTCATTAATGTCGGTGTCTCTTCATCTGCCTAGGAAATGCGCCGGGTTACGAGACATTCTTTTAGATTTATTCACGATGCGCTCCTGCCGTTTCAGTGTATGAGGCGCGTTTTTAATAAGTTCCCTTCACGAGGCCACTCAAATCCGACGGCTATAGACGACGTTGGGAGTTGAGTGGATATTATCTCGCTTGCAGCTCCTCTTGGAAATATGTATAGATTAAATGCCACCAAACCTGCCTTCCATATAAGAAGCAAGGCAGGAGGTCACTTTCTTTACGCACAGACCCTGTAGTCTTTCTAAAATCCTGAACCTTCAACTACGCTCAAAGTTTTCCTTATCAGCATAATCAAACCTTAGAGTGTGATATGTTTGAGGTAAAAGCGAGGGTGAAGAAACCACATCCTCTCCAGAAGCACCGGGTTCCTCCGAAACTTAAGATGGCTCGGTCAGGGCAGGGTAGGCAGAGACTCAAGATATTTTTCCCTTTCCTTCAGCCAAAATTTGAAGCAGGTGTTAATAGCATCTAATTTTTGGTGCAACGGAGTTGGGGTTGCTCATCATCAGTACCATCTGCTCTCTTTCGAGCATAGCTAATATGGCACCTGCGTGGTAGGAGTCAGGGTTGACGCAGGGATTAAGTATCTCTGCTTCTTCCTCTCTTCCTTCACTGATACCTCCTTTTGTCTCCCCTTCTTCTTCTTTCCCATCATCGAATCCATCCTGGTGCTTTTACTTCTTCCTCTTCTTCTCCTCTTTCATCAAAGGGGGTCACCCTCTCATACATAGCTGCTACTGGAGCAGAGTTTAGAAAGATTTGTCGTTTCCTTGTATCTTTTTATTTTTGTTTTTGTAATTAACTTCCTGTATAGGCTTGTTTAAGTCCCTCATTGTACGCTGTACTACTTCTTTAAATTAATAAAAGTCGACATTATTTTATTCTATGTATTCTTTCTTTTCTGCAATAATTATGCTGTGAATGGATGGGCTATTATATGACCCTTTTTTTTTTTTATTCTGACTGATACTTAGGGCCGAAACCCTTGTTAAGAAAAAGATATTATTCTGAGCTTGTTGAAACTATTCGGCACAATAATGCCGACCTGAAAAAGATTACATACCCCAGACTAACCGAGATGACAGCTGAATGCTCGATACTATGTAGGAGGTAACCATCTGAGGATGGGTAACCCAAAATGAACTGCCCATTCGGGTCGCCAAGTACTAAGGTGCTTTGCCACCTTCCTACTAACCTTCACGACCTTAGCCATTTTTGGCATCTGGTCCGAGGATCGAGGTACGACCGTACCGAACTTAAATGCTCATTTGCATTAGTTCCCTTAGAACTGAAGATCTGAGGACAGGTCGGGATCTTCATTCCATCTAGGACTTAATCCGATTTTTAGTAAATAATCTTCCTGTGGGTCCGAGCAATCTAGAATTCTCCTTAAGTGGTTGGCTTCCCCATAAGTTTGAGTCCGAAGACCATGCAATACCTTGGTTCTGTCCAAAACTTAGCTTTTTTTAAGTAGTTGGTTTCCCCATAAGTTTGAGTCCGAGGACCATGCAATACCTTGGTTCTGTCCAAAACTTAGCTTTTTAAGTAGTTGGTTTCCCCATAGGTTTGAGTCCGAGGACCATGCAATACCTTGGTTCTATCCAAAACTTAGGTTTTTTAAGTAGTTGGTTTCCCCATAGGTTTGAGTCCGAGGACCATGCAATACCTTGGTTCTGTCCAAAACTTAGCTTTTTTTTTAGTAGTTAGTTTCCCTATAGGTTTGAGTCCGAGGACCATGCAATACTTTGGTTCTGTCCAAAACTTAGCTTTTTTAAGTAGTTGGTTTCCCCATAGGTTTGAGTCCGAGGACCATGCAATACCTTGGTTCTGTCCAAAACTTAGCTTTTTTAAGTAGTTGGTTTCCCCATAGGTTTGAGTTCGAGGACCATGCAATACCTTGGTTCTGTCCAAAACTTAGCTTTTTTAAGTAGTTGGTTTCCCCATAGGTTTGAGTTCGAGGACCATGCAATACCTTGGTTCTGTCCAAAACTTAGTTTTTTTTTAAGTAGTTGGTTTCCCCATAGGTTTGAGTCCGAGGACCATACAATACCTTGGTTCTGTCCAGCTTTTTTAAGTAGTTGGTTTCTCCATAGGTTTGAGTCCGAGGACCATGCAATACCTTGGTTTTGTCCAAAACTTAGCTTTTTTTAAGTAGTTGGTTTCCCCATAGGTTTGAGTCCGAGAATCATGCAATACATTGGTTCTGTCCAAAACTTATCTTTTTTAAGTAGTTGGTTTCCCCATAGGTTTGAGTCCGAGGACCATACAATACCTTGGTTCTGTCCAAAACTTAGCTTTTTTAGGTAGTTTGGGGGATTAGCCCCTCGGCCAAGGCGTGGGACATTGGTTTGGAGGGATTAGCCCCTCGGCCAAGCCCCTAGAACCATCCGCATTACTGACGATTTGAAGTGTAGCCCCGCATGGAACTTTATGTTAGGGCACTACAACGAGCTGTTGGAAGTGATGGGAGGACTTTCTCAACCCACCGCCTGTGCCAACACACAAGCCTTCCCACAGACGGCGCCAATTGTAAGGACTTAATTCGTAACGACCCCAAAATGATGTTGGGTTCGTACGTTAAAAGGTCCAAACAATAAAATTTGTAGAGTATGGGCTTGAAAGGCTAGGCCTTGGTCACCGGACGATGGTTGGTCGTGGTGTTCATACGGAAATAAATTATGTTCGCTCAAGAAGTCTCTCTCCTCGGTATGGCCTGGGAGGCTCCGGTTCTTAGCCTTTTTTTCCCAGCCCCCTCATCTGGATTGCTTACTTCTCCTTTTATATTAGCCTGTATCCCTCATCCAACGTCCACGTGTAGGTTCGACTTTTCAGGACTGATACTTGTCCCATCAGCCTATACCCAAAGTGGTTGGGGGTGATTGTAAAAGCTGAAAAGCATGGTCCTGTCAGGTGCAGAGTGCTTTATTGCAGTATTGGCAGCCTTTTACTTGGGCCGCTCCTGCACTGTGCTCGCCCTTTCTTTTAGGGGCACTATGGGATGCCGAACACAAGATCGTCCTCGGCCATATCCTTAGGCCGTTCTGGACTTCCATTGTGCGTCCTCGGCAATATCTCTCCTCGGCCTAGGTCTTGGGCCTTAATATAAAATGGGCCGGGGTCATAAATTCTCTGACCCCACAGTTAACATTTCCTATATTTGAAGATACTACAAATTTTATTTTGTAGAACTTACGTCATCAATCATAAAAAATAATTTAAATACTAATTGAAATATTATGGATAAAATTGAAATATGGTGTATAAAATAGGGATCAAATACGTAATTTACCCAATTAATTATTTTATCATTTTTCTATCAAATATTTCTAAAAATAGTTCCTAAACCAATGTCCTTAAGGACATTTGTTAACATTTCCTATATTTGAAGATACTACAAATTTTATTTTGTAGAACTTACGTCATCAATCATAAAAAATAATTTAAATACTAATTTATCAGGAGGTTGAAGCTTACTAGCTAATTGCATTTTTTGTCACTTTAATTTATAAGGTTGATGTAGTAAATTTATTATGCATTTAATATTTTTCATACTACTTTTTTTTTGTTTACTATTAGATTATAAGACTTTTGATAAGATAAGACCAAATTATTAATTAACCTGGTCACAATTGAGTATGTTCCATTACATCTTTTTTATTTTGATTTTTTTTTTTTTGAGAAAATGATTTTTTATATTTGATTTTACTTTTTAGCACTTGATTTTCATTTTTTATATTAGATTTTAGCACTTGATGGACCAAAATGAAAATAAAACAAGAGATAGAAGGGGAAAAACAAAACAAATTTTGAAAGCCACATCAATTCCTTTATTTTGCAAAATTTGCCGCCTCAACCTCCTACGTACTCATCCACCCCAACAAACAAAGTTCTTCGGTCAATTTTCTTGTTCTAAAAATCTAAAATTTTGTCAACATCAGAAGGAGCCTAGCAGTCCAGAACTTTAAATACTAGCCGCCGCAAATAATAATTAAAATCGATTTTTTTTTTCTTCTTTCGCTCTCAAAGCCGAAAAAATTTAAACGTGCTAAAGTGATAAGATTGTACAACTTACGAATTCATGTTGTAATAAAAGCGATGGCTGAACTTCAACCATTTAATAAAGGGATAAAATCATTTTTCGTTTTTACATTTTCACACGATTTTTACTTTTGTCCTTAACTTTTTTTTTCATTATTTTTAGTCTCTATCCTGAAAAACGCTTATCATTTTCATCCCTATCGTTACGTTAAAGACAGAACTTGCAAAGCTGGCAAACGGCTTAAGTTAAGAACATTAAAATAATGCCACGTAAACCACCTGGCTTTCCACGTCAGCATTTAAATTAAAAAAAAATAAAAAATAGAAATAAAAATAAAAAATTACATTAATTGAGATCTAAGTGTGTCTTGAACAAGAACACAAACCTAGATCCTAAGAATACAAAATTAAAATCCAAAAATCACAAACCCAGAAACACAAACACAAACCCAGTAACAGATCTTCCTGGTCAACCAAACACAAACCCAGCAATTGATTTTTCTTATCAACCAAACACACCAAAACACCAAACACAAACCCAAACATCAATAAAAATACAAACACAAACCCAACAATCCATCTTCAAAAAACCTACAATCCATCTTTAGAAAACCCAAGTCCAAACACAAACCCAAATCCAAATTTGACTACTACTGCTCAATTGCCTATCGTTATTGGAATCAGAATCAGAATCAGAGCTGGTGGAGATGACTATGAAGAGCTTGTCCGTGCCGTGAGTGACGATCTCCGCCATCGATTTCCATATAGAAGAGCCGATATCGTCAATGGCTTGATCGACCAACTCGAGCGATTCCTGAGGGACGGAAGTGCAGGCGTCGAGTGAAGCCGAGAAATCCATGACGGCGTGTGACGAGACTTCTTGGATCACCGACGTTTCTTTCTTCAACCCAGACCCAAATTCTCTACATCGCGCCGGTAGTTCTAGATCATTGACTCCAATTTTGATGCGATTGTTTTGATCAATCCGTCGAAACTCCAAATCGCGATGGAGTCCGAGTCCGGATCTGGGTTTGGATTTGGGGCCAAGTTCAGTTCGGGAGCGTCGTCGTTTTGGGGTTGGTCTGGGTCTTCAGAGAAGATTAATTTGGAGAAATCCATTATAGTTAGCTCCTTGTACCCATTTCTTACTAATGTTTGGGTTTGGGTTTGGGTTTGTGTTTGTTGTTTTTGTGTTTGGTTGACAAGGAATATATGTTGTTGGGTTTGTATTTGTGTTTGTGTTTCTAGGTTTGTGATTTTTAGATTTTAATTTTGTGTTATTTGATCTGGGTTTGTGTTCTTGTTCAAGACACGCTTAGATCTCAATTAATGTAATTTTTGGTTTTTATTTCTGTTTTTAATTTTTTTTTTTTAATTTAGATGCTGACATGGAAAGCCACGTGGTTTATGTGGCATTATTTTAATGTTCTTAACTTAAGCCGTCTGCCAGTTGTGCAAGTTCCATCTCTGATGTAACGACAGGGACGAAAATGATAAGCGTTTTCTAGGATAGGGACTAAAAATGATGAAAAAAAAAGGTTAGGGACCAAAGTGAGAATCGTGTGAAAATATAGAGACGAAAAAGGGTTTTATCCCTTTAATAAATAAATGTTAGGTTTGGTTAACGAGTGTTCTAATAGTATTTGTTAAGTTAATAAATCATGAGAAATCTTAAAAAATGCTCTAAAGGTATTAGTTTATGAGGTATTTTTAGAAATATTTTATAGGAAAATGATAAAGCAATTAATTTTGTTGACAATTTTTTAGATTTCTTATAAAAATGATGTCAAAACGTTTCTGATATAGTTTATTAAAAATTACCCTAAGGCACCCGTTAATATGAGTTATAAACCATTTAGGGAAATTTTAATATCTTTTTTATGGAAAATATAAAAAGTAAATGCTAAAGAAATTACAAATTTTACCACATAGGGCTTACAAACTGATGTGACAATGAATGTAATTGATGCATTTCAACCTCCTCATAATTCATAAATGAATATTTGAATTGCTTCTTTATGATTAGTGACATACCAGTTTATAAGTTTATTTTCTGCTTGTTTTGGTGATAATGTTTTATAGAAAATGAATCATTTTTCAAAAAGTATTTTCTATAAAATTATCTCATTTTCTTATATTTGGTAACAAATTTAAATGAGTTGGAAAAATAATCTTTTAACTTCCTTTATTTAGCTTACTGCGAGATAGAGTTGTTTTTCAAAAAAAATTAGTGAAAAACAATTTCTAAAAGGATTTGGCTTACCTCTAGTCATTTTTTAACTAGAATCTTCTTTTATTTTAATGAGAAATTGTCACATTATCTACTAACTAAATAAAATGTGGAAATTAAAACCCACTACCACTTACGATTGTGTATTTAAAATAAAATGAGACATCTAGTTAAAAAAGTACTAAAAATACACCAAACACTTTCTAAAAATAAATCATACATTTTATGTTGACTAAAGATAGTTTTCCTTTAACTCATTTTTTCTAATGCTACAAAACACTATAAAACACAGAAAACTATCTTTATACAAGATTTTCCATCGAAACAATCAGAGCATTAATGCAGTAAAACTTGTAATAATTGTAGCATTATTCAATATAAAAGTTTGTAAAAAAAAAAAATCAATTGTTTTTTTTCCTTTCCCATAAAAAAATATTAAAATTATTTCCTAAACAAGTACCCTTAGAGCATCCATTATCAAAATTCATAAATGTTTGAACTTTTTCTTTTAGGGTAAACTACGTATTTGGTTTATATCCTTTATACTATATTTCAATTTGTTCCATAACCTTTCAATTGTGTCTATTTGGTCCCTAACATTTCAATGTCGTGTCAATTTAGTCTCTTTCATTATCTATTGAATAGAAATTATTGATGTGGCTAACTGTTAAAATAAAAAATTAGTTTTTGTTGATGTGACAAGAAATTGATTTTATATTTTGGTCGTTAGCCATATTAGCAATTTTCATCCAATAAATAACGATAAGGACTAAATTAATACGATATTGAAATGTTAAGAACTAATTTTTTTTTTTTTTTTTTTGAGAAAATGTTAAGAACTAAATTGATGCAATTGAAATGTTAGGAACCAAATTAAAATATAGGATAAATGATAAGTACAAAATTAGTAGTCTACCATTTTTTTTTTTTTTTTTTGTAATTAATGAATGGATAGCCCGTACTTCTCAAATTGTAATTAATGGCACATTCATTTATAAGCTCTATGTAAACAAATTAAAAATAAATACTCCTAACATAACTCATTAAAATTTTTGCTGGGGCGGCTAAACAGAGCCAACCCTATAACTCATTAAAATTTAAAAGGTTGCTTTCAAATCCATCAATTTAAATTTTAAAATAGGCCAGATCCGTCAAAGTTTGGTATAAAAAAGTGCCTTTCCATGTGTCAAATTTGGCCTTTGCATCCCCAAAGCATTCATGAGTCACGAGAGAGTTGACATAAAGAAAATTATCCTCAACGGAAACTTACAAATTCATAGAGAAACTTCCCTCAATCCCCACAAACGCATGTACAAAAGATTTTCTTTGGCCAAAAAGGATAAAGACAATAGAAAACTTTACTTTTACATGTTAGTATCTCAGCGGACTGTAATCGATACTATCTTGGAAATTACTGTGAAATTTCGTAGCAAATGTAAACTACACAGCTCCACTCTCACATGCCAGGCATGAAAGAAGTTGCTAATGGCAGGTAGACAGAGTGATGTTTTCCATTTTTAGCATTTCATTCACGGATTTAAAGAAGGGCATTACTAAAATTATTATCAATTTTATCATAAAAACACTTACAAACATTGAATATGATTAATGTTGTCAATAAACTTTAGATAGACACAAGTACAAATCTTTTGTTTCATGTTTTATATTCCACTTTATATTTTACTAATTATAATTTTTTTTTTTTTTTTTTTTTTTTACATTCCTTATAAAATAATCAAAGTTTAAAATAGGAACAAAAATGCAAATACATGACATATTATAATTGGTAGATCATAAAGTGAAACACAAAAAGTACGACATATAATTTTTATTTAATTGGTACTTTGTGTTTCTAACGAAGACGTCTTTAACCAATCAAAATGTATAAAAAAAGAAAAGAAAATTTAATTATTACTAATTGGTATATATTTACATTATTGATTACATAGTAAAATTCAATATACTCATTTTAAAATGAATGAGCAGGATTTTTGGAACGCAATAACTACTTTACATTTTCTTGATAATTTGATAGTTGAGGGAAGAATAATTTGAGCCTTGGATGTTTTTATTAAAATTAGCATAAGGTGCAAACTAATTGAATTACAACTTACAAGACTCTTTGTCAACAACGACATTATCTAAAAACTCTAGAAGATTGTTTTAAACACCAATATAGAGTAATTTATATGACACTTAGGGTAAATTGCAAATTACACCCTTAAAATTTGAGGGTGTTTAGATTCTACATCATGAAGTTTCAAAATTTTGACTTTACCTCCTGAAGTTTGCGGGTGTTTGAATTTTACACCTTGATATTTCAGAATTTAGATTTTACCCCCATAAATTTTAGTGGTGTTTATGTTTTACTTTCTAAAATTTGGGAGTATTTGAATTTTATACCTTGAAGTTTCGGAATTTGGAGATGTAAAATCCAAACACCCCTAAATTTTAAGGGGTAAAATCCAAATTTTGAAATGTCATTATATAAAATCCAAACACCCCTAAACTTCAGGAAGTAAAATTCAAATTTTGAAATTTCAGAATGTAAAATCTAAATAATCTTAAATAATTTGCAATTTATCCTAAATCTTATTAGCATGGTATTAATGATTTGATGTGATCTATCATAATACTGGATGAAAAAATATTTTATTTTTAATGTTTTTTTTTTAAGGGATTTATTTTTAATGTTTAAAAGTTAACGTATTAATTTATAAGATTTACGAATTAGAATTTTTATCAATGTAATAAAGTGTCTCTTAAAAGAAAGCTCCCCCACCCCCTCAAAAAAGAAAAAGAAAGCTCCCCCTTATTTTTTAATTAAAACTTATCAAAGGGTAATAAATTTTGTTTTAAAAAATAATAATGCTCGTAATTCATGACAAGGATTGTTTAGCACTTTAGCCACCTAGTCGGCAAGCATCTCCATCTTATCGTCAACCGATATTATTGTTTGATAGTGGCCAACTAAGAAACTCTCCGGGACCTCCCCATGTAGCATGTAGGTGCCTTTTTTTTTGAAGTATTTATTAGAAAAGTTACTTTAAGCATAGGCATTCTACTGTTCATCAAAAAAAGACATTCTACTTGCAGGCTATGTAGGTACTTTGTTTTATAAATATCTATTTATACCATATATAGTTTTTTTTTTTTTTTTTTTGACAAAAAGGTAAAGTAAATATCTCTTGATATAAATATATTATTGTGGGGCCCGACAACAGATGGACCAGATCCACCTGTTCACAGGAAGACTTAAGGCCCAAGCCGAAGAAGATAGTAGTCCAAGCCCAATAACGCAAAGCATCCATGTGCCAGAGAAGCCGCCGAGGAGGGTATAGCCCTCGACTGGCCCAGAACTACACTAAGGAAAGGGGCAAAAGTGGCATAGGGATAATCTTGTAAGAAATCTGAAATATCTAGGAAAGGCTGCCCATACTACCTGTCATAGACAGAGCTTTGCCTCTCATAGAGTCGTGTTCCTTTAGCCTACTTAACCACTCCCCAACAACTCAGGTCTAAAACTGATGGGACAAGTATCAGTCTTGAAAGGGTCGACCCTACACGTGGACGAAGGAAATTGAACGCATGCGAGTATAAAAGAAAAAATATGTAACCTAAAGATGGGGGCTCCTCCAGTCCTACAAAAAAGGAGAAAGGGTTTCAGAGGCAAATATACTGGAACCATGCATAAATATCTTAACAAAACCACAGCCGGGTAAACATGACTTAGCCTTTCGATCCCACTCTCTACAAATGATATTGTATGGGCCCATTTACGTGCGAACCCAACCCAACTGCGGTTCCACGCAAATCGTGCGCTTACAATTGGCGCCGTCTGTGGGGAGGCTTGCGTGTTAGCTCGAGCGGTGGCGAGGTTGAGTTTCTGTCGAACAAGGGACTATGAGGACGCCCGTATCACCGGCGACACATTGTTGCTATTCCAACATAGGCTCCCACTAGGGGCTACGTTCCACGGTGTCAACGACATGGGCAAGCCTAGGGGCTTCAAACATCAGGCCGACTTCCTCCACCTTATTCGAGGAGCAAAACTTTCGGAAGAATAAGCAAGTAAAGAAGCATACAAGTTTTGGACAGAACCAAGGCCTTACATGGTCCTCGGACCCAAGCCTCTGGGGAAACCAACTACTTAAAAAGAATCAGACAAGTTTTGGACAGAACCAAGGCCTTGCATGGTCCTCGGACCCAAGCCTCTGGGGAAACCAACTACTTAAAAAGAATCAGACAAGTTTTGGACAGAACCAAGGCCTTGCATGGTCCTCGGACCCAAGCCTCTGGGGAAACCAACTACTTAAAAAGAATCAGACAAGTTTTGGACAGAACCAAGGCCTTGCATGGTCCTCGGACCCAAGCCTCTGGGGAAACCAACTACTTAAAAAGAAGCATACAAGTTTTGGACAGAACCAAGGCCTTGCATGGTCCTCGGACCCAAGCCTCTGGGGAAACCAACTACTTAAAAAGAATCAGACAAGTTTTGGACAGAACCAAGGCCTTGCATGGTCCTCGGACCCAAGCCTCTGGGGAAACCAACTACTTAAAAAGAATCAGACAAGTTTTGGACAGAACCAAGGCCTTGCATGGTCCTCGGACCCAAGCCTTTGGGGAAACCAACTACTTAAAAAGAAGCATACAAGTTTTGGACAGAACCAAGGCCTTGCATGATCCTCGGACCCAAGCCTCTGGGGAAACCAACTACTTAAAAAGAATCATACAAGTTTTGGACAGAACCAAGGCCTTGCATGGTCCTCGGACCCAAGCCTCTGGGGAAACCAACTACTTAAAAAGAATCATACAAGTTTTGGACAGAACCAAGGCCTTGCATGGTCTTCGGACCCAAGCCTCTGGGGAAACCAACTACTTAAAAAGAATCACACAAGTTTTGGACAGAACCAAGGCCTTGCATGGTCCTCGGACCCAAGCCTCTGGGGAAACCAACTACCTAAAAAGAAGCATACAAGTTTTGGACAGAACCAAGGCCTTGCATGGTCCTCGGACCCAAGCCTCTGGGGAAACCAACTACACAAAAGCGCCATCGGAGCTCCCTAACTCCCAGTCGACTGCTCGGATGGATTATTTATAAATCATCAGACTTGGACGACATTCACGCGCTTATCACAGAATGTCCAACTGATATCCCGGTTAGTTTCTTAAGTTTGATTTATTACAAATTATCGGTATAATGCCTGATAGTGCTGACAGATGAGATTTGATTAGATTATGCTTCAAAGTAGCTTTATCACAAATATTCTCAAAGCAACACATTCATAGAGCACATTCGTTCATAAAGTTGTGTTGCCCATTAGATCAACGCTTAAAACATGTAAATCAACTTCCATTTTTATTACGATGAAGAAATAGTACAGTGTACAAATGAAAAGCTGGAATCAGCCCACGTCAAAGCTTACTACATAAGCAAGAAAAGAAAATACAAGAAAGCTGGAGAAAGCCGAGGAGGTATGTCGGAGGAAAGGTTGACTACAGCTCCGAGACCTTATTCTTCCCCCGCACCCTTACATGCCCATAACTCAGGCAGCCAAAGAGACCCAACTTAAACCTGACACCGTTGAAGAAAAGGTGCAGGGAGTTGAAGGTGATGGGGCTTTCTCTAAATATACACCTACCGCAAAGCAGAGGCGCTGATGGAGGAAAACCCTTCTTCTGCCATACCAAAGTGTTGGCATGAACAGAGCCTGCTTCGGATTTTGGCTAAAAGAGGGAGAGACGCCGTTCTCCCTCGGTGGAGATGGAAAACTCTCCTGAACTTGTGCTTCCTGTGCCCATACCTTACTGTTATAAGCCTCATGAAGACACGGCGCTTCTGCGGCGGAGACATTTCTTTCTTCCCAACCCTCACTTTCAACATGTTATGCCAAGAAGGGAGAACTCCGGATATGGAAGCTGTGATGTGGGAGAAAATCTGAAGGATTTGTGCGTATATAAAGCAACTTTCTCTCCTTCCCATTTATTGGAAAAGACAAGGTGATGGCAGTCAACTCATGTGGCGTCCCGAGAAACGCTACAGACAAAACAGTCCTGGCTCAACTTCCAACATCAACTGCAACCACAAGATTAAAGAGCCTCGTAAAGGCGCACTTCGGTCATCGTGACATCAAAGAGTACCACGTGGCCAGAAGTTGCAGAAATATCCCTTAATTCATGGGCTAGGTGGGTTCGTGGCCCCAGGGCCGCTTTGTGTAAGGGCCCAGGTACTTTGGCCGACGCCGAGCAGCGGCCATGGCCGAGGACAATCACTGTTGGGCACCTCGGGAAATGCTCAAAGATAGGGGAAACCAAGTACTGATGCAGACATTGGTCTTGGATAGAACCTAAGGCTTGCATGGTCCTCGGACTCAGGCTAAAAGGGAAAACCAAGTACTAGTGCAGACATTGGTCTCGGACAGAACCTAAGGCTCGCATGGTCCTCGGACCCAAGCTAAAAGGTAAAACCCAGTACCGATAAAAACCCAAGTCTCGGACTCAAGCCTCTGGGGAAAAATCAAGTACATAAGATAAAACGCATACGTTCTGAACAAAACCCAGGTTTTGCAAAGTCCTCGGACTCAGGCTGCTTGGGAAGTCAATTGCCCGAATGAAGAAATTTCTCGGCTTAAATACTAGAAAAGGTTAAGGCTCGCGTATCATGGAGATGGCAGAACGACCTAATGATTGCCAACCTAAGGAGGCCATTCATCCGGTGGGTAACGTGTCCTCGGATAACTACTTCTTACACCTTATCGAGCATCTAATGCCCATCACGGTTGATTTTAAGATAAGTCTCACTCCTCACTGGTCGGATTGTTAGGTTGAATAATAATCTTGTTAAAGTTATCGTGGCATCTTTTTAGGAACGATTACCTTGGCTTTAGTTATTATTGACTCAAATGCTATACTATTATGCCGAGCAGCGCTTTCACATTTGTTAAAATATATAAGCAAGACATACGAAATAGAGTAACAATCACTTTTATTAATATGAAAAATTGTTACAACATACAAGGAAGGGCTTAAACAAGCCTATACAAAAAATGAACTGCTAAAGCAGTAACAACATCCGTAACATAAATAAGTAAACCATCAAGTGTCTTCTGAACTCGCCTTCAAAGTCTCTCTGAAATCTATGCCTCAGAACTGTTTATATCAGGAGAAGATCCTTATACAAAAATAATGGAGGAGAAGGAAGAAGAATTAGAAGACATGGAAGCACTTCAGCAAGCTCTTGTCACTGAAGAATGCAAGGGAAAAAGAAGATGGAGGACATGAGCGGGAAGGAGGAGAAGAAGAGGGAAGCAATGAAAAGAAAGTAAAAGGAGCAAAAGAGGGAGAAGGGGAGCCATATTAGGTATGCTCATGAGAGAGCGGATGGAGATGACAAGGGAGGTTTCCGACCCAGTCACACCGGAAGTAAGGTGTGACGAGTCCCTGCTTCGGATTTTGGCTAAAAGAATGGGGAGACAAATCTTGAGTCTCCGCCATCCTTGCCCTGACCGAGCCATCTCAAGTTTTGTTAGGGCATGGCGTTTCTGGGAAAGGAAGGATTCATTCATGGCCGACTACTATGGTGGATGTGTTATTGGATTAGAAGTAAACCACAAGAAGGGCCTGAGGGATTCAGATATGCAAGAATCACCTCTGGATCTCTCTCTTTATATAAGGGAGTAAAGCAGGGGCACGTAACCCGCTCTGATCCTCAAGGAAATCTGCGAATAAATGCGCATTCATTCCATTCCCTCACGTTATCAGTAACCGTAAGATTTGGGGAGTCTCGTAAAAGGAAGATATTAAAAGCACACTACGAATAACCGAGCGGTATAAACGCATCACGCGCAAATTAAGGGAAACATCTCGTGGACCGGCACATTCCTTGGGGAGGTGAAAAGTCGCCGACGTTGATCAAGGGCCGAATTTAATGAGCCGCTATAAATGCTCGGTATTATCAAAACCCTCCTATCCAACTAAGGAGTCGGACAGCATGGTTTTGAGGGGCTATTGTGGGGCCCGACAACAGATGGACCAAATCCACCTGTTCACAGGAAGACTTAAGGCCCAAGCCGAAGAAGATAGTAGTCCAAGCCCAATAACGCAAAGCATCCATGTGCCAGAGAAGCCGCCGAGGAGGGTATAGCCCTCGACTGGCCCAGAACTACACTAAGGAAAGGGGCAAAAGTGGCATAGGGATAATCTTGTAAGAAATCTGAAATATCTAGGAAAGGCTGCCCATACTACCTGTCATAGACAGAGCTTTGCCTCTCACAGAGTCGTGTTCCTTTAGCCTACTTAACCACTCCCCAACAACTCAGGTCTAAAACTGATGGGACAAGTATCAGTCTTGAAAGGGTCGACCCTACACGTGGACGAAGGAAATTGAACGCATGCGAGTATAAAAGAAAAAATATGTAACCTAAAGATGGGGGCTCCTCCAGTCCTACAAAAAAGGAGAAAGGGTTTCAGAGGCAAATATACTGGAACCATGCATAAATATCTTAACAAAACCACAGCCGGGTAAACATGACTTAGCCTTTCGATCCCACTCTCTACAAATGATATTGTATGGGCCCATTTACGTGCGAACCCAACCCAACTGCGGTTCCACGCAAATCGTGCGCTTACAATTATTATACAAAATCATTTTTTTTAAACCAACACTGATATAAATTAATTCTAATAAGTCTATTATAAAAAAGTTCGACTTTGTCAAAGCTAGCAAGTCCTTCACTATAGGTGGTGGGTTAACAATATTAGTATTGTCAGAAGATATGGTGATTTCAAACTTAACTAATGCATCAATACATTGGTTTGCCTTCTTGAAAATGTGTTGAACATATGATTTATGGAATTTCTTCAATAGTTCCTGCAATCATCAACTAGAGGCTCCAATATAAGATTATTTATCAAGTATCAATCATTGTTAATTTGCTACGACAAGGATCATGATTGGCATTTTTTTTTCAAGTTGGTTTTTTGATCATACCAGTTTTTAAAACTATGTCTAATATAATTGTCAAATTATTAAAATAAATGTGGAAAATGTAGTAGTGGTGGTTTTAAGAATTTTTTTATAACATAGTCATTCTTTATAAGAAACTTAAATTATAAAAAATCTAATAAAGATAACTTGAATATATCAATATTACAAAGAAAAAAAAACACACATACAAATATATGAAATTTAACAAATGAAAATTCATGGCCATAGAATCTTTCTTGGTACTATTTTTTTTAGGAAAAATGAAAATGAAATTATGGATATATTTATTAAACTATTTTTTTGTCCTTACTATTATTTTTATTTTTGCTGAACTAAAATTTTTGAAATTTTCAAGACAAAGAATTGAATGTTTTTTTTTGTTAGGTAGAGTGGTAGAACGTAGACAAAACAAATTTATTAAAAACTATATATATATATATATAGCAAATCAGGGTGTTAATATGAAATTCATTTAAAAAAAAACAGGTGGTAATATGAAGTGACAGCCTGACTAAAGCCGCCACTTTTTTTTTCTTTTTTTAGAAAAAGCCGCCACCTAAAGGTAGAGCCCAACTAGTGGGAAACGTGCAATTGTCTTTGGCATTGCTGATAAGTGCCAATGTTTTTTTTTTTTTTAAATATTTTTTTAGGATAATTGCAAATGCTGAGAGAAAATACATGCACCTCTGACATACTGTCTGGTAGGCAGATATTCTATAATAGCATATTCTTTAAAATGTTAATGGATACAATTTTTTCAATTTATTTATTTTATTTGTTTCAAAATTAATATATGTACAAAAAGTAGTTTTAGATATTTTAAATTCTTTTTATTTCGTGATGTTCTTCTAGTCGAGTATGATTATTTTTTTTTCAATGAAAGTTTGAGGTATTTTTTTTAAAATATTTTTATTTTTATTTAAAAGATCTTGCATTATCCACCATTCATTTGAAAAGTTCAAGTTTTTAGATAAGTCATAACATAGAGACAGAAGGAACACTTCCTTTAGGAAAATCTTGACCGGTGGAATTGAAATTTCAAAGTTCATCACAAATTTGATTAAAGGTCAATGAATGCATACATGAATTCAATTCATGGGTGTAGCTTCTGTCTAGTGTCTTGTGATACTGGACCCACTACGATCATGAAGAATGTTTGAAAATGGACATGTGTCATGATTGCAGCGAGTCTAGTGCAATTCAGGACACTGGACAAAAACCGCGCCTTGAATTCATTAGATTTAAGGGCACAAGAGTCAAAATTTGAGTTGAACCGTTGCACTTATTCCATTGCAGCCAAATAAATAAAGAGAAATGCTAACTGATGTTATTAGGGAAATGATTAACAATCCATTTAAAGAAAGTTTTTATGAGAAAAGAAAAAAAACAATTGATATTTTGACAGTTTTTTTTTTATTTCATATAAAGGTGGTGTCAAAATTTTCCTAAAATAGATGGTTAACCATTACCGTAAGAACACTCGTTAACTTAACCCATAAATAAATGAACTAATAATTATTTACTCGGTTTGGACTTTGGAGTCGATGTCATTAATTAATACTCCCTTTGTCCCACTTTTTTTTGTCCTGTTTGAAAAGTCAAACTTTTTAAAGAAATATTATTTATTGTCTTGTCTACCTTTTAAAAATATATAAGTTTCTAAAACTACCCTTAAAAAAATTTATCAAAAAATTGAATTAGTAAATTAATAGGGGTATAATAGGAACATTAGTAAATTAATGACTTTTATTTTTAGAAACATGACAATATTTTGGGATATCTCAAAATAGAATAAAGGACAAAAAAAGTGGGACGGGGAGTAATAATAATTAATAAATAAACCCCTTCCTTGCTTTTGTTGTGTCGGTCAATATTAATATATCATTCTTTTTTTTCTCTAATTGATTACTCCCTCACCGACTTCGTGATTTTCATAATGAAAAATATCTTAGGAAAAGCATGGATGCTCGGTTGTGTATTTTTTTTTTAAAGAATATATTATTTCTGTTTCACTCTACTTACACTATAAAATATAGAAAATAATTATCCTTTTTTTCCTTAAAATAATTACTTGTCCAACTTAATTGGTTTTGTTTAGAAAATTATCTATGTATAAGAGGATTCCTCTCTTTTAATTGAACTTTTATGTGATTTAAAAATAACCTTAAAGTTTAACAAGAAAAAACTTGAGAATAACCTAATAAAAATATATCTCAAACTCCCCTAAAAATGCCTACAAAATAAAACACTCTCCTACTAATCCATGTCTTCAAAACAAACTTATCCAAAATTTGAAAAAAAAAAATGACACTGACTATACAAAAAAAAAAAAAAAAAACGCATGTGATGAGGCTAGTATTTTTATAATAAAATTCATTTAATGTGTTTACCTCTTTGTCATTCAAGTTAAAAATATATGTTCATGAATTTAAATTTTAATAAAATAAGACTATTGAAATTTTACCATATGATCAACATTTAAACAATAATTAATTAGTTTCATTTTTGTATTTATTTAAATTATTGATAACTCGATAAAATTCAATTTATTTATTTTAAAATTTTAGTAACCGAATGAATTAATGGCAATGTGACCTAAAAACACTAGAAGATTATTTAAAACAAAAGGCAGATTACTTTTTTTTTAAAATGTATTATAAAATAATACTAATGTGATCAATTATATTCATTGTCATGTAAATTTATAAACTAATAAATTAATTTTAGTAAAATTAATACAGTAGTAGTTTTAGACTTTTAGTATTGAAATTACTTTTTTTTTTTTGGTTTTATGTTTAACAGTTATTTTTAATAAATAATAGGAAAATGTTAACCAATATTTAAGAGCATTGATTTGAAAAATATTTTAAAAAATTATTTATGAAAAAGAAAAAAATAATTAATTTTTTTAATGTTTTAATGACAATGTTTTGTTCAGCCACCTATAACTATCTTTTTGGACTATTGTGAGCTTTGATGTTGATAGGCAAGCATCTTATCATCAGCCGCTGTCATTGTTTGATAGTGGCCAACGGGAAACTCAACTACGTCTTCACGAGTTTCATTTTATTTTCTCTCTGCGACGGTGTGACCTACAAAGTATGGTATAGTGTATTTATTAGAAGAAAAGTTACTTTGAGCATGCGCATTTGAGCATGGGCATTGGGAGAGAAGTTTTAATGTAATAGAAGTATTGGTTAAATCTCTTCAAAAAAAAAAAGTATTGGTTAAATATTTTTAAAATTTTTATATAAAAAAGAATAATATTATTGAATTTTTGACAGTTTTTTTTTTTATTTTATAAAAGTAGTATTAAAACATTTTTAGTTTAGTAAATATTTTTAGTTATAGAAAATGAAAAATGTATCTGAACAGTTTTTTATATTTCCTATAAAAATTGTATTTAAATTTTTCTAAAATGATCAAACAAATATCCTAAAGGTAATCGTTAACGGCGCCATATATGAGATATTATACGAATCATTGTTAATTTGCTAGTGTGCACAAGTGGTTATCCCACTGCAAGCAAGTGAGATGGTAGAACCCAACAAGTGGAAATGTGTAATTGTCTTGTTATGGAAAATAAAATAATTTATGAATTAAAGCAATGAGGTTTTGATAGGGACTAATTTTTATGTTTTCAAATCACTTTCGGCAATTAAAAATAGTTTTGAACTCTATTTTTTTCTTTTCTTACCATTTATCGTGCATGATGCATTATCCACTATCCCTTTAAAGAGTTCAAGTTTTTAGATAAGATAGAAATCTCCTACAGCACTATAGAGAAATCTTGATCGGTGGAATTCAACTTTCAAAGTGTATAATGACAGAGAAATCATGACTTGTGCTAATTAATTTCTCTCTCACCCACTCCATGATTTTCATAGTGAAAATTATCTTTTGAGTAGCACGAGTTTTGGTGTTCTTTATTTTATTTTCTGGTCACTATAATTACATTATAAAATATATACAAAATAATTGTCTTTTTTTCCCCCTTAAAATGACATTTGTGGGGATGCAGGTCCAAATATATATTGGGCCTTGGATTTGTCCGAGGAGGTATAGTGGTCCGAGAATAAATCAACAGTAAGGAAGGAGTAAGATCAAGAACTTCACAAGCAAGTTATGACTGCAAAGACTGAGAGAGGTAACTTCTCCTCGACTAAACAAAGAAGGGGTCAGGAGGTGAGCTTTATTATCTAGAGTGACATTTCAGGAAGTTTTGTTGATAAGGATATGCACTGTGAACTTACGAGACAAAGTGGGAGTTGAGAAATATCTATGAAAAAGCTGTTACCACCGCATTGAATGCTCTGCAGCTAACTCTCTGGCCGCATTTATATGGAGAAGATCCCTAAACAGTGCTGCATTGTTCGCCCCAACTCATAGAGGGCCTATGAGGGTGTCCAATGAGACAAGCACTCAAGTGGTGACTTGGACGATTGACAAGTGGAGGACCAAGATCATTCAAAGGGAGATATTTAATGTAAGAGACCCCTGAGGAAATAGGGGGGAGGAATTAAGAGAAAAACACTGTAGCAATCAAGAACTGAATTTGTAATCAAACTTAATATATATATATATATATATATATGTATGTATGTATATATATGTATATGAACTAATTTCCTCAGACTTTGCCAAGAACAATTTTCTTTAGTTCAAATCAGTCTATCTTTCTTTTTTTGTCATCTGAATCCATTTTACTTGTTGTCCAACTCATTAAAGCCCAATTTTCCAACTCATTCTCTACAAATTGATTGTATTGGGCTTTTTTGGACTTAAGTCCGTCCACCCTTTGGGCTAAGGAACTCATATCTGGTTCTTACAACATTTATCTATACTACTATTTAAGGGGCTTTCCCTATTTGAGATTCTTAATTTAGATGTCCAAAAACAAAATATAAGCAAATAAGTTTTTTTTTTAATTTTTTAATTTCAATTTCACGATAAATCTGAACCTAAGTTTTCTAATTTTAAAAAGTGAAGTGTCAGTAGACTAAATAGTAAATAGAAACGTCTTATTTTTATTATTATTTTTTAGATGTATCAATGCGTATACATGAGGTTATAGCTTACAATAAATCCGAATCCAAAATTAAAATCCAAATCCAAAAATTTCAATCTTAATAAGTGAAGTGTCAGTAGACTAAATAGTAAATAGAGGCATCTTAAAACTTTTTATAGACCAATTACTCACTGGTAAAGGAAAAAACCAACCCGAAGAGGCCGTGAAAGTTTGGTTGGACTCCTTACACGATGAATATCCATCCCTCTTTAATATGCACACAAACGTGACAAACCATTATTTATCCTCCTTGTTATGCTTTTCTTGGTTGTTATGAAGCCTTTGGCTTGTGTTCTGGCTTGTGAGTTGTTTCAAAATCCACATGAACAAATGCCCGTTCAACTTGGGGGAGTTGTTCAATCTTCTCTTGAAGGCTCTCCCCAATATTATGTGCTTGACCAAGGGGCATCTCCTCTGGTAAAACTATGTCAGCCTCAACAAAGTAGTTACACCCAAATGTGTATGCTCTAACTGTGTCAATGTGCTTAATCTCCTTGTCATGGTTCCAAATGAGATATGTTAGCTTTGCTAAATACTCTTGCGGGGCTGTCCTCCCAATTAGTGACCATACATTCTCCATCACAGTCCTTGACCAATTACTAATTGTGTATAAAGCTATCTGCATTGACGTCATTTACAATAATGGATCAGTGATTAATTATGACACGAGTTCCAGTTAGTTCAATTAGTAAAATCTCTTACAATTGTGACAAATTTAACAATAGATATCATAGACTCACAATGATAGCACCAGTAGGATCGAGCCACCAGTAGAATTTGATAGCCAAAACTGCTGTTACTAGACCGATTGCATTGGTGATCACATCAAAGAAATGGTCTTGAGCATATGCCCTAACAATTTCATTTTCGAATCTGCGACAGTATACCATGAGCAAAAATTTTACTACTGTGACTGAGATCATAATTCCTATCATCCATCTTTCTTTCATGGGGTCCCTTTCAGGCTGAGTCTGCATATATAAATTTAATGGTGACTTCAGGAAATAGTAATGGGTTAAATACTAACAGAAAACATAAGTGAGAGATGAGATTAAAATCCTAAACATCAAACACTATAGAGGGTGTCAATACCACTTATTTATCACTATATAGTAGAATCTCTAAAACCATGAGTGAGATTTTTTCAGGTTTTAAAATTTGAATGTAAAAGCATCATAGAGTACTGAGACTGGTGCTGCCCAAAACTATTGAATGAATTGCAAATTGAATTTATTGAAACTCACTTTTGCAAGGAGTTGTCGACCTGATTCGAACAATATTTGTAATCCAAGTGTCGCCATTACTGATGCAAAAACAACAATGCCCTGCAAAATTGCCCATTGGAGCTAAATAAGAAAGGGGAATTCTTATTTCTATGTTATTGACCATAATTACGACACCACTTTATGATGACAAAAGAAAGAGGAAAATGATGAAGGTGTTTCAGATTTTGATAACATCACAATATTAATACAGTACTTAACTCAAAACCCACTACATTCTCTCTTTTTTTTTTTTTTTTTTGGCACAAGACACGAGATCTCATTTTTAGGAAAAAGAGTAATATTAATACTACAATTTTTTATACATAAAACTTATAAACTCATATGTCAAATTTTAAATACAAAACAACAAAAAGTTATTAAAATTTTATTTAATATATTATTTATTGACACCGATATTATTCATTAATATGTTATTCATTAATATGTCTGTTAGTAAGGTTTTTGTAATAAAATTGATAATAGTCTTAAGAGTTTTTTTGAGGCTAAATTATACTTTTGACCCTTAAAATTTGGAATAATTTTCATTTTGGTTCTTTAAATTTGAGATTTTTCATTTTAGTTCACAAAGTTTGATTCTGCCTCTTCTCAAAAAAAAAAAAAAAAAAAAAGGTTTGATGCTATCTTCAATATGGTCATTTTGTCTGTCAATAAAATTGTAACTAAGCTCTGAGAGAGGGAGAGAGAGGAAAAATCAAATTTTTGGTACTTAGCCCCCAAATCTGTCAAAAAATGGACAAAATAATCATTTTGAAAAAAAAAATTGAAAATTCAGCGGACTAAAATGAAAAATCTCAAACTTAAGAGGGCAAAATAATAACAACCATAAATTTTAAGGGTTTAAAGTGTATTAAAAAGAAAATGAGATAGCACATGATTGTAAATTAAGTCAACGGTATCATATGGCTTCATTAATTAACAGTGCAATTAAGAAATCATTTGTAATCTTCTAAGAACTTCAATTTAATGTTTTTCTAGTTAGGAAGGCTTACCACAGGTTGCATTCGGTTCTTTCCAACAGGATACCAATGGTGATTTGGTTTTTTCATAGCATGAGAAGTAAACCATAGGATGAAACCAGATAAAAGATCCAAAAGGGAGTCTAAGGTGGAAGCTATCACTGCCAGTGATTTACTCTCAACACAAGCAAACACTTTTGCAATGAAAATCACAACGTTAGCTATGTTAGATGCATATATTGCCAGACTCTCACCCCTAGCAAGTTGCTTTTCTTCATCCTGAAACACAAAAAAAGGTTTATGTGTGAGAGACAAAGAGAGTTAGGTAAAGATATACACATTTTGAGACCTCATGAGACAACCAATCCAACCCCAAATAGTTAAAAGATTTGATATGTCACTTTTTCCCTAAGTAAATGAATAAGATGAATCAATAAAAATTATAAGTGTTGATCTCAACCCCATCTCAAAAGGAGCACATTCATTAGCTTCATTTCTCAATAACCAAAACAAAATATGGTTACAAACCATTAAAATTGGTTGTTGCTCGTGAGTATGTGACTCGATTTAAGTGTATTTGATAAATTAAACAACAAACCTCTGTCATACTTTCAGGCAAAAAACCCTGCTCGGTAAATTTGTCGATTTCATCAAATCCTTTGAGAATTTTTTCCTGCCTCTTGTAGTATGCTGCAATTTTTTTTTGCCTCTCTAACAAAAGATAGAAAAACAAAATAAGTTATTGTAATTAAAGCTTAATTAATTAGCACAATAAGATTATATAAACAGGAGAAGAATAGCATGCATACTTAATGTCTGCCAAAAAGATCCACAACCAAAATTAGAATTCATGTGTCTCTCTGCCGACCGAAACTGATCCATGTTGAGTTGCCATGTTGGCTCCCTTGGTGCAGCCGGAACCATGCCGGCTGCTTCCGGCGATAGAAGCTCAACCCGGTAGTCGGAAGAATCTGTGCGAAGATCATCAGTTGCCATTGTTGTTACAAGAAGAAAAGAAAGGAAGAAATCTCATTCACCTTATATATAGAGCAAATTAATAAATAATTGAACAAGTTGGTATTTGATAAGTAATTGCAGCTTCCAATTCTAAGTTAAAGTTGGATTTTAGATTAAACTAAAAAACGCATGAGGAATGTTGATATGATGATATTAGTGTAACTACTCCTTTGTCATGACATATTAAAAGCTGACTTTTGCTTTAGCTGTCCTAATTTTGGCTATATTAAGCATGGAAGGAATCCCACCGGAACCTTCATTTTAGTCACACCTCAACTAATACAACATATAATACTTGAAAGTGTGCTTGGGTTAGCTGTCTACCTACCTCTTTTTCATATATAATAATAATCTTTGAAGTCCAAAGGATGACACATGCTTTGTTTAGGAAAATTACATAAAACTCTTAATATCTACTCGTTTGAACTTGAAGTCTCTTTCCGATCTCTAACAATAATGAAGCAAAAAGAAATCATTGAGAAAACTTTGTGTTTTACTTAAACCTTGTTCACCTCTTTTTTATTTGTTTTTTGTTACTATAGAATAATGGTGATGGACAAATTAATGCTTTTTCTTGAAACAATTTCAACATTTTGGAATTTTAATTGACAAAACTAAAAAAATAGAACTTATTATGAAATATGGTATAAATTTTAGGTCTTTAACGTAATTTCCTAATTTCGGGGTGTAGAAGGAGAACTCATAAAAATGAACCAAGTATAGCTTATACAATGGGCTTTAGTTATTATGGAGTTTCATAGTAAGTCAGCTAACTCCTGCATACAACATAAACTAATTGGTGACTTAGTATGATAATAAAAAATTATTATTATGGAGTTGTATCCTAAGTTGAAAATTTATTGTATCTATATATAGAGAGAGAGAAATGGCTTATATAAGCAACCCATGCATGGGATGCACTGCACTGCACAGGAGCATTCCCCCACACATGCACATAGGAGTTGGTTAAAGATGTTAATAAAGATTTTAGAAGCATAATTTTATACTTTACCAAATATTGTTATTTAGCAAAGAGAAGAATAACATACTTTAAAAAGTTTTCAATCTTGTTATGGTTGAAAAATTGATAGTAAAGGCTTAAAAATACGTTTCATAAATTAAAAATTAATAAAGAAAGAATGAATTAATATAAGACTCTTGAGTCTTGACAAGTCAATTGAAGAATTAAATTACTTTTTTCACATGAACAAGCTTTTAGAAACTTCATGTACATTATGCTTGGGTACCCAAACTTACTAGAATTGGAAAGAAGTATTAATAATTGGTTTGTCCAATTTAGTTCACTCTCAACTTAACTTGAGGTTACAAATATCATTGAACAAAAATTCTCTATTTCACTTCAAGTGTTTCATTTTATACTGCACTAATTATAATATGTCATATATTTGATTTTTTTTCCTCTCTAAACTTTGGTCATTTTATACACAGTCATTGATTTGCTTAGTGAGGAACGATAACTCCACTCAAATGGTAAGAAAACAACAGTATAATTGGAAAACTGTAGGAATATAGGGAGTGATTGGTTAAAATAGTTGATCTTAAAAGGAAAAAAAAAAAAAAAAAAAATCTCTATCCATGTATTCACTTGACCCAACTTTAATTTAATTTTAGTAATTTTTTTCTCATCAAGAATTCATACAATGTTTTAGACGAATCCATTAAGAATATAATATTCTCAAAATTCCCCATGAAAAAAAAAAAAGTTCCTTGTGACTGATTGTAGTTGAGTCATGTGTGAGAGCCCCAATGTACATGTAGAAATTGATGACCTCTTGACTTTATGCAAATTCACTCTTGTTGTGGATGCATATCTAAGATTTGGTCCCAACTTCTTCACACACACACACACATATATATATATATATAAAAGCAGGAATAGAGGTAGAAATTTTTGTTTGAGAACCACGTTACGCTAATGATATTACTTTTAAACTCCAATTATTGTCTAGTTTGTTTTAGACATGTACAAACATATCAAGAAAGAAGTTGTTATCTTTTACCAAAATTTGCTAGATTTTATGTAATAAAAATAATCTATTATCATGCATCTTCCTAATAAAATTCTTAAAGGTTTTATTTTCAATATAAATTACAAAATTTTCTTTCAAAGTGAATACAAAATTACAATGGAATTGATGAAGTCTTCAAAACCATAAATGATCCAAATCCAAAACATTAGAAGATATAAATTTTACACTAAAAAAATGAAATAAAGATTTTTAAAAGTCTTACACAAGCTAAATAAGTTAACTAAATAAATACCATCTATGAGATCTCTAATAAGTTTAGGGCCCAATTGGGCCTTTCATTTAGTTGAATAAAGTTCATCATCTAGATTAAAAAAAAAAAAAAAAAACAAAAGCTTGGTTCTTGCAAAACGAAAATAATGTATTGACATTATTGTTAGACCATAAGAAGCCTATCATATCCCATTTAAGTTGGGCCAACTTATTTTTGGGCTTTACATAGTTTGGGACATTTGTTGCAAACAATTAGGTCTGAATCAAGAGATCCACACTTAATAGTATTTGCTATAGACACATGTCAAGCAAAATCTAGGTTGACCGACTTTGAGAGAGGATTTTTAACAAAACTTAAATAATTGGGGAATTGAAAATTGATAGACAAAAACACCATAGTCAAATTTGAGTTGTTTTATTGTTTGATGCCATGGGGGAAGGGGAGGTGAGGGGGGTACTCTTTGAAATTAGAAAAGTAATCATAAAAGTATCATTTGATTACCACAAGTTGGGGTTCAAGTGATGGCCCAATGGTCATGATATTCTTTGTGTTACCCTAAGTTTGTAATTTAAACCCCACCTCTTCCTCCCCCACTATATTTGCCTATTTTAACAAAAATATAAAAAAGAAAAAAAGAATAGTATTTAGTGGCTCAAAATATTATAACTTCAATTAAGTTCAAATTTTTACAACAACTTATTTACACATACATAATATATCTTCACATAAAAAAGGCATTATTGGGCCATAAAGTGACCATACCCTATCTTGGCCCAAAATTTGTTTAGGCACCTAAGATGGGGCACCCAAGATCTAGCCTCATCTTGCCCTCTTGTCATTCCTAATTTGAACATTGGATGTTTTTGTCAGAAACATAAGGAGGTGTCCATTTTTTTAGATGGTTAGAAACGCTTACATATTAAATATGTTGCCCTCATAGCTCAAACCCATCCGTCACCATACTCTCCCAAACACTCTTGGAAATAGGGATGGAGCCACCCTTGGACAATGGGGAGCAATGCCCTCAACCCCCACCCCCGATTTTTTTTTTTTTAAATTATTAGTATATATAGGTAATAATTTTAGTAATTTTGTTTTATAAAATTACATTTTACCCTCCTTAACAATATTTTTAATTTTTTTGAGAGTAATGTTACAACCACAAAACTTTTCTATAATATTTTTACAAATTATTGAAGTAGCAAATTTTTATTGGTTTGCATCTAGGCTCACTACTTACATTACTTTTTTTTACATAACAATAACCACTAACGACATCAACAATTTATAAAAACGTTTGTAATTCTAGCATTTTCCTCATTTTAAAGGCTATAACAAATTTATAGATCTAAAATTTAAAAAATATATATATATACAAGCCCAAAAAAAATTAGCCCATTAACAAAAATTACCAATAGTAAAAAAAATTAAGTTCAATCAACTAATTTTATCCAAAACAAACAACCCGGCTCTTTAAAATATTTTTAACAAAATAATTTTGTACTTACCTAGCACTATGCATTAAAGACACTTTGAAAAAAGAAAAAGAAAAAAAAAAACCTTGAAGCAGCTAAACAGTAAAGCTGGAGGCCAAAGCCACCACACGCAGCCAACAGCAAAGCCGCCCCCCTAATTCCAAATCTTGGCTCTATCCCTGTCTTGGAAAGGTACCAACTTGTTCAAATGATGTAATGATGTGCCAACTAGTTGTGCTATAAAATTCTGTATCTAAATTATGGTAAGGTTTTTGGTACTTTGATTTGAATATTTTTTAAATGAAAAAAAAAAAAAAAAAACAAACAAATAGGAGGCAATCTGGATTAGTAAATTTAAATTTACTCATTTACTGTACAATCATTAGGCATCAGATTCTTTTAACACACCCAAGGGACGACATAAGGCTGGATACAGCCCTCAAAATTGCATCTCAAGGCCCATTCACGTAATTCATGGGCCATTATGTTCGCATCTCTTTTCACCCTTTACTGTCTTCAATCTTCGGCAAAATCTTCCAACTTGGATAGCTTTTGAAACTAGATAGAGGTTCTAAACTTGACTTAGTACCCGTTTGGATTGGGAGGTAAGTGGCGTTTTCAAGGTTTTTTTTTTCTTTTTTTTTTTCCCCTGCACGTGAACAGTGATTTAAAATCACTGTACAGAAAAATACTGTTCACGCACTATTCATGGGTCCCACGACACTATTCACACATTTAAAAATTATTTTGCTACAGTATTTTCAGTTTTCAATTTCAGCAACAATAAGTTCAATCCAAACAAACCCTTAGTATTCATTTGGATATGGATGAAAACTCACGTCTGCGTTTTTTCCTTTTTTTTTTTTTTTTTTTTTTGACCAGCACCTTTTGCTTTGTTCATGAGACATGAGCAATGCATTAAGTCAAATGTACAGTATTTGGGGGAGTGAACAGTAACTCAAAAATTATTTTTTTATTGTTTTCAGTAATAAGCTTTTAGTTTTCAGCAAAATAAGTAATATCCAAACACACCCTTAGCTGTTAGTATCTCCTCCAATAATTCATAATTACATCCTAAATGCTTTCTTCTTTAAAATACAAATAGAACTTTTAATTTTTTTTATTATCTATCTATACTATTATTTAAGGCACTTTTCCTATTTGGATTTCTCATTTTTTTTAGCTCAAAAATGTCCTTATACCCTATGTTTAAGTAGAGACAATACTAAAGGATAATACGGTAAAAATGCAACTCTAACTTTCACTAAAACATTGCATAAAAAATAGAACCACTCTCCGGTTAATTTTAAAATTATTTTATGCACTTATAAATTAGATTTTCAAAATAAAAATTATATAATAAAAAAACACAGTTTTTTTTTTCTACAAAATAGGACCACTAAAAAAAAAAAAAAATCCTTTGGTCAGATTATTTCACTTTCTGTTCACGAGACACCTTAAAAACCTCGTAAATAACAATGTGATAGATGAAACTTGAAACTTTTGACACACCTTTCTTGTCCATTAAACCAACTAGCCAGTGTCTGCAAAGAGACATATTGCCTCACCACCCCAAGTATGCTTTGTTTGATTTAAAATAACTACAAACAAGTAGTTTACAAATATGGGCTTTTTATTGTGGTGGCCCTGGTGGGGTTACCAGGTTTATACCCATCTCTAACCTTGATTCTTCTTGCCGAAAGTAAGGATAAGCTAAGGCCCATACCCTTTTCTTCTTTTCATTTTAATAAACAAGTTCCATTACTAGAAAGGAAAAAGAAATGCAGATTATTCTTGTTGCTTTATTGGGTTTCAATTCGAATTGAGATGTGATACAGGTATACAAATCTCTAGGGTTTTTCAACTTTATGCTTTAAGTGATCTATGCCTTCTTCATCCCATCCCTCCCCTTCTCCTTATATACAATAATCCCATATTTGCATGACTAAAATGGTATGAACCCTAGTTTTTCCTTTCTCCTGTTGAGATTCACTACATAATAATTACTCTTTATTATTAAACGATTTTTAGTGTAAGCAAGTTAAAACTTCAATTCTCTTATCCAACAATAAAAAATCTTAAAAGCTGAACTAGAACCCACACCATAGATCCAAAATTAGAAAACATTTTTATATATAAGCTTTGTCTAGATTGTGGCTGCGTTTTCATGCAGACGCGTTTTTGGTTGTTTTTTTTATTTTTTTTATTCCAGTGCCTGGTGCACTGTTCATGGGACATGAATAGTGCATTTAGGCTTATGAACAATAAATTTAAAAAGTGAATAATAACCAAAAAAATGATTTTTTATTGTTTTCAGTTTTTAACAGAATAAACGGTATCCAAACGCACACTTAGTGTTTTAAAATTTTCCCCAACAAAAATTTTAAGATCACATAAAAAATCACAACTATTTAGTAATATTTATATGGCAAATTGTGAGTAACGTAAAAAATAAAAAAAAGTGATAATCCATACGAAAATTATAAATATTTAGTTATAGTCTATCATATCATACAGAAATAAAAGTGACTTTCTATGTGTTACTATCGTCACGGGTTCGGTTCGGACAATGGCATCCATGTCCATGCCCCCTCACCCACGGCCATCCTTAAATATATGGTCCCACCAGAACAATAACAAGTGTCCTATTCTCACACATTTACCTTTTTCTCCTCAAAGATAAGCTCCCACAAAGCTTAAGTTTGAGATAATGTGAAGGGCAATATGGTAAATTAAAGAAAACACAAGTGCCAGAAAGCCCGATGCTGCTGGCGCTGTCCCATTCAGCAAAGAGTCGTCTCCACCACCCCGGAGAGCAAAGAGAGAATCGAAAATCTCTTCAGCTTCTCTCTCTCTCTCTCTCTTTTTTTTTTTTTTAGAGAGAAAGAGAGTGACAGAGAAAGAAACAAACCCTAATTTTCTCTCTCTAACTCCTCTCTTTCTCTCTCTCGCACGGTACCCACAGTTAGGGTTTCACTCATCCAACTTCAAAAATGGTAACTTTTTTTTTTTTTTTCTTTCTTCTTCTTCTTTTAAAATGAGAAATTTAGTTCACAATTTTTGGAGAAGTAGGGTTTTAATTTCGCAAAGTTTTGTTCTTTCTTTTACTCTGTTATGTATGTGTGAATTTTTTATTCAAATTTAGACCTGTGTCTCAGAAATCTTCAGTGTTTTTTTTTTTTTTGGGGTTTTTTTCTTCTAATTTTGAATAATTGCTTGAAATTTGTGGAGAATTAGGGTTTTAGTGTTGTGGTTTTTTTCAATGGAGAAAACTGAGGGAAAGGAGTGAATTCCCATATTGCAAATCTTATAATTAAGGTGTGACTTTTAGGTCAAATTATGCTGTGTTAGTTCTATGTAGCTGAAAAGAGTATAAATTGAGTTGGGTATAGATCATAGGAATAAGGGAAGATCATTAGAACACTTTCATTTCATGGTAGTTTGATGTAGAAGAAAAGAGAGTGACTAGAGTATGTATAAAAATGGAAGATGGGTGCCTCTAGGGAATGTCAAAGTTGTTTTATTAGTTTTTATCATACCAATAGCATCCCTTGTTGGTTTTAAAGGGTTGCTATACTTCTGTGCATAATTTATTTTTTTGTAATTCTTTTAGGCTTCTTTTTTTTTTTTTTGGGGGGGGGGGGTTGGGGAGGGGGGTGGAAATGAAGGGAGCCTTTTTTTTTGATGACGCGGAACATCACCAAGGCAGGGCTCTTTGAACCCCACCTTCCAATACTGTGTATTAGGTAATCCAAGAAAACTCCTAGTGGGGATTGAACCTAGGATGTCTGGGTTTACAGCTCATCCCCGCCTCCAACCACTAGGCTGCACCCTGATGGGTAATGTAGGGAACCTTTACAAGAAGAGTCCTTTGGACTTGCTTCTAGCCATTTAAACCTAGGTGCATTTGACCCCACCTGCTAGAATCGATTGCCGGGTAATCCATGGGCGTTTGCTACTAACAGGCTAAGTAGCTTATGCTTATGACCAGGAGCATATAAGCCTCTTTTCTCAATAAAATATCATTACTTATGGAAAAAATCTCCCATCATACTCATGTCAACAAGAACTATTACAGTTGAGTAAGTCCAAAATTTACTTTTGATTTGGTGGTGGTTGTTATTGTAATAAAATGTTATTGAACGAATGGAACTACCTCATGGGCATAGTTTTATACACAAAGTAGACCCAAAGAGATACAAAAGATGAAAAGTTACAATTTAAAAGAAAGAGAGGCAATGAAGTCTACAATACAAGTATTCCACAATGGCCCAAAGCAATAAGTCCAAAATTTATTTAGAAATTCATTAGTATATGAAGAAGAATTGGGGGATATAGGAGAAGTATGTGAGAAAAAGAGAATAGAAAGACTGAGAGACATGGTGGGTTTGGCTAGCTGCTGAGAAAAGTGGGTAAATGGTGTGAATTTTTTATGATAGTGTTTAATGACTTATCAACACGCACAGAGTGGGGAAGGGCTTTACTGACGTCATTAATTTATCAACCTACATTATTAACATTTCTATACAAATGTTATGTTACTTTACATGTTATCAAATGGGAATTTTTTTGGAGTAATTTTGTGTGACAAATGTACAGTTTGAAAATTTGTCAATAGGGAGAAGCAGTGTGCTTTTGTCTCTATGTCGATGTGTATATTTGTGCTTGTGTGCATGCATGTGAGTGTATGCACTGCCTCTATATTGTGTTTTTGGGATTTTTATGCATATATTTATGTCGTAATATGTATGTATTTATGCTCTGGCAAGCACTTGTCCACTACATGGAATATGGTTCCGGCCTGTTTAATGTGGTAAGTTTGGTAGGAACGAAACACCCGTACCTTTGAAGATATTGAGAGGCCCTTAGATCTTTTAAGATCTCTTCTTTTTGGTATTTTGTTTCAGTGGGGTCGTATTTGGGGTTCTACACATTGTATATCTATTGTTGATTTCCTACATTTTGTTAGCTTTAGTTCTTGATCTGTGTGCATTTGTTTCATGTTCAAAGTGTTTATCATCGTGAGCACGATGTTCATTTCTTTTAATAAAAGTCTTATTACCTATAAAAAAAGGTATTCATGATTTGGTTTTGTTCTTTTTTGACAGCACAAATTGGGCAGAGGTCACCGTGACAAACTTCAGCAGTTTATGACAATCACCGGTGCAAGGTAACTGATAATCATATGCAGTATTTCTGCTGTACTGAATCTCATCTTTCTTTGCATAGATGAGAATTAGATGGAGGTGATGGAAATTGGGCATGATTTGAATGCACTAAATCATGTTATTATAATTTTGAAATTCAGGAAAAAAAGAAGGAAAAATGGCAGTTAGTAATAATTTTAGTGCTTGCTAAATCGGAGATGTGCAGAATGGAGAGGGAAGAATGGGGGTGTGGGGGTGGGGGGATAAGGAATTGGGCGTCGCTGCTTGAAGCACTTTGTTGGAAGCTCTCTAGTTTTGTAGGTTTTGAAATAAAAACCTTTGTGTCTGTCAAACTGTTAAATCTGTCAGTTTCAGTATATTCTATTTCTTTTAAAATTTTAAATCTACAAATTGTTTCCCATCAGAGTCCCTTATGATATATCTTGGCTAAGTAAGACTACCATAATTTACTCCTCTAAAGTGCTTGCATAGAGCACAATCGTCGGGTGGAAGCTGCACCTGAAAAGTAAACCTCTGAAAAAGATTATAATTGTTGTATTTGTGTGTGGTTTTAAAATTGAAATTTTACTGATAGTGTGTGGTTTTAAAATTGAAATTTTACTGATAGTGTATCTTACAATCCAATCCAATTACAGTGAAAAATCTGCCCTTCAGACTTTAAAGGCCAGCGATTGGCATCTTGAAGGAGCCTTTGATGTATTCTACAGCCAGCCCCAGAGCAAATCATTTACTGACTCTAGACATTTGGAGGAACTCTTCAATAGATATAAAGGCAAGCTTTTCTTAAACACTTGCTTCTGCTGCCTTTCTAGCACTTCATTACTACGTCTTTTTGTGGAGTTGTTGAATTTTTTTTTTTTTTTGGGGGGGGGGGGGGTGGGTGTGGTAGCTATATTATATTTGGCGTTAGCTTCAAATTAAAGCTGGAAGGTTTTAGTTGCATCACTTTCAAGCCTATAATTAGTGAGTTTCTGTTAGCTAAAAATAACTGAAATTCACGTCTACTAAGGACCTATCTGGGTGCTAAAAATTCCTTCTTGTCAATCACAATTTGTATCACAAAATGACTCATTCTTATGTAAAAATCCTAACAAATAAACATAGTTCTCTTATGTGAAAAAAAAAAAAAAAGCTTTGAAGAAGATTTCATCATTTTTTTTTTTTGGGTTGTGGGGTGGTTTTGGGGGGGGGGGGGGTGTGGGGAAGGGGGTTGGAGGTGGGAGAGTGTAACCTAAAATATCACTTGATATTCGCATATTTTTTAAGTACCCAGATAGATCTCAAAGTGTATATTATGTGGGTCTTCATTACTTTTAGTCAATAGAGACTAACTTATATAGGGTGGATATTAATGTAATTGAATTATGAGGATTTAATTTAAATCAATGTTAAACTCTAGGTTTTATTATGAAATTATCCTGAAATGTGAAAAAGCAATTTTAGAAAACTTGACATGTACAACAATGCCTGTCAGTAGGAACCTCCATAGAGCCTAAAACTCATTTGGTGTGGACAATTAATATGCTGTTATATGGGAATGAGCCTATGTAATGTTGGTTTTAAATGTTAAACTTCTAAGCATTGGGCGCTGTAAATGACTTCTGTTGCTTAATTGCTGCAACTATGCAACTAAATTTTTTGAATCTGATATGTTTGCAGATCCATATAGTGATATGATACTGGTTGATGGTATAACTCTCCTTTGCAATGATATTCAGGTAAGTTTTTTTTAAATGCTGGTCATTTATTATTTCTTGAAGACTATAAGGTTTTCACAACTTGGAATTTTGTAATTTCTTGTCATCAGCTGTTTGTACCTTACGGGTCATATTTTTGTTTTTGTTTTTGTTTTTTTTCTTCTTAAATAAGAGTTCTATTTGTTATTTGGTTAACTATAATAAATTTGATCTTCACAATTTTAATGATATATGGGTCTTTGTCTTTTGGCAGGTGGATCCGCAAGATATTGTTATGGTATGTATAATTCTTTGAAGCTATTGCTATCCAAGGCATGCGTACCTAAATATCTTTTGATTATTATGAAGAAAGTATCCTTAATACGAGGTTTAAATTCAAATCTACAAAGTCTGACCCTGTGGTAGCAAGAAAATTATTATATAAAATGTAGCCGTGTTGAAGTGTTTGGAAATTTGGCAAGAACAGAAGGTTTAAATTTTGATTCTCAATCCCCTCCCCCTTGCCCTACCAAAGACCCAAAACAGAGAAACTATGGCTGTTCATAGAGTCAGAATATTTTCAATATTCGTGGTTCCCCTTTGTTAATGATTTGAATCAGTATGTATAGCTTATGAATTGTTTTGAATACATGGGTTGCCGCTGTTATTGCAGTTAGTTGTTTCATGGCACATGAAAGCTGCTACCATGTGTGAATTTTCCAAGCAGGAGTTTATAGGTGGACTACAAGGGCTAGGGTAAGTATATAAATAGTTATTTATGCTATACTTATTCTTGAGTTTAATGATATCGATTATGAGTTTGGAACTGCCGTGATTAAGGCTATATATTCTGATGGCAGGATAGACTCTTTGGAGAAGTTCTGTGAAAAGATTCCATTTATGCGCATGGAGCTGAAAGATGATCGTATGTGCAAGTGTTCATGAATTATGATTTTTTCTAAAATTTAGTTTTAACATTGTAATTCATGTTGCTTTTAGGCGAAAACACTCCCAAATTGATATATTTATTGAAAAGTCAAAGTGATTGGTTTTATTAGCAATTTCTTTTTTTTTTATTTTTATTATTTAAATTTTATTTATTTATTGGTAAGTTAAACACTCACCCAATGGTCATGAATTCTTGAGCGCACTCTCCACCTTGCATTTACAAGGGAGGAGGTACCATTTAAACTAAAGCTCATTGGTTGGTTTGATTAGCATTTGTAAGCTAGAGATACAATTATTGTGCTTTTGTTGCTGAAAATGATTTTTGCTTGTATTTGTCCAGAAAAGTTCCGTGAGATATATAACTTTGCGTTTGGCTGGGCAAAAGAAAAGGTACTCTTTTCTCTATGTGAATGCTTGGATTCGTACATACTCTTGACCTATGGATATTTATTTCCACTGCTGAAAATGAAGACTTCTTAATTGTTTTCAGCTTTTCACTTTTCTCATTTTCGTCATTTTTATTTTGGGCTCCTGGTTAATCCAGGATTGATTTTTTCTGTGTTTTTTTTTTTTTTTTTTTTGATATTTCCAATTTATAATGTTGATTGTGCCCCCACTTTTCCACTTGTTCTTATTCCTGCTCTATAGTCTTTTAAGTAGGTATAGTACTTGGTATTGCTACTTTTTTTTTCGCTGAATAATTCCTTTTATTAGAAAAATCAGCATCCTAAGGTGATATCACTTATTTAACATTAAATGGAGTGTATGCACAATAAGCTTGTCTTTTCACTCTGAACTCAGAATGGGGTGTGCTCTGCCCCTGAGTGTGCTGGAGTTACTTTATGCCATCTGTTATTGTTAAAAATCAACTTGATTAATTCCAGCATGCAATCCTGCCATTAATTTTGTGTGGAAATGTCTAGACTTAGATGCATTTTGATATGGATGTTAGATTCATGAACTCAGATGTTCTCCAGGCTTCAAATTTGGTTTATTTTATTTTTAAATATCTATATCTAATTCAGTAATGTATAAGTGAACTAGGAGTTGATTTCTTCTTGAGGGCATACAGGATGCAGATGTAACATTAACATAGAATATCCAAAACAGTAAATTTTGAATTATTCATGAAACTGAAAAACAGTTTGAGAAAGAATGATTGAAGGTGTCTAAGTACGTTTGATACCTGTGTTCATTTCATGTTGTGTGACACTGGCTGCTCATAGAATTGGAAATTTCTTGGAAAGATAGCTTAGATTGAGGTGCTAAAACTCAAACCTGGGATGTACGGTTTTTCGCATTGGTTCTTAAATTATATAGTGACCTGTTCTTTTGGATTTTATAATTGTCCTGTTGTGCTAAGATATATAGTGTCCTTGTATGTGGATAATACCATCACAAAGTCACTACTGCATGTATATAGCAGGAATCGGAGCTTTTGACAACTGCGCTAAATGACTGAATCTTTGATGGATAGGTGCCTCTTAAAGCTTGTATTACTATTATCCCTAGAACAATGGTGGGGGATTTAGATGTTTAAGTTTCATTTATACAATGGTTCCTCCCCATTTTTTGTTGGAATAAACATGGATAGGCGAATTTTTGATAGGCAGAGATGGCAAAGCTTAATGCATTTTTCCAGTTCCCTATGGATGATAATTTCCAGAAATTTTACAATATGGAGTCGTGCTGACATTACTGAGCCAATTGAAACATAGCAAAGAGACAATGAGCCACTTGCTGAATTTTTTGTGAAGTGTTATGGCTGTCTAGGTGGATATGATCCTTGATGGGTTTGAAATTTCATTTAGCTTAAAAGGCTGTACATTCAAAAGCATGGGGATGCATCTGTGTATTGCATGCACACATGATTACAAACAGATTTTTCCTTCAGCTTCTATGACAGATCTGTGCTACATTTTATATACTTCACTAAAAATTATATTTAACACCTTAAAATTCAATTATGTATGTGTTTTTTTTTTCATACAATGTCATTGTCACCCAAATTCTGGTTACATATGCAGGTAGCTGATTTTTCTTAGTATTTCAGGGTCAGAAATCTTTAGCATTGGATACAGCTATTGGAATGTGGCAATTACTGTTTGCCGAAAAGCAGTGGCCATTGGTTGATCACTGGTGCCAGTTCTTACAGGTAGCTTACCATCCATATTTTTATCTAATGAGAATGAGTAGTGAATTCTTGTGACCTATGGTGAAAAGGATTATATAGCTGGCAACATGTTGGGATTAAGGCACTGTTAAGTGAGCTGCAATAGGAAGTGAGAATATATTGCTAATTATGTTTATTATTAATTTAACCTTGATGCCCTCTGGGGATCTATCTTCAGGTCTCTGTGATGTTATAAATGGCACATAGGCATCTATGCCATTGTTAGATTTCGTTCTGTGTTTGTTTTAGTTTTGTTTTCATCTTCTTTCTTTCTTCCCTGACCCCCCAAAAGGATTCACTCATTGTGAGACAAAATGTCTGGGGGTTTTGGCAAGAATCTTAGCAACCACCATGTCAACATTATTGGTAACTTCTGTTGTTGGTCGATTTGGTGAAGTTCTGTCAATGGCGGGATGTGATGGTTGATGGGTGAACATCTCTACACCTAGCCTCATTGGCTAATTTGCCTTCATAAATTATTTAATCCAAAAAATAGCTTGGTGGTTGGTTTTGTGATTGGACTTTTTGCAATTCTTGGTTTAGTTAGGCACCAGTGGTTACTGCATATGACCAATCTAAGCACATGATAATAGATATGCCTTTAGGTGTAGGCTTTGTTTTTCATATTGATTCCCTTGTGAAATTTTCTGTGGATAGATGAATTTTCTTTTCTAGGGTAACTTAGCAAAAAATAAAGGCAAAAATGCAAAACTGACCCTCTAACTTTCACTGTTTTTCATTTCAGTCTTTTAACTTTCGGTTTTGTCAATTCAGTCCTCTAACTTTCAATTTTTGTCAATTTAATGCTCCGTTACAACTTAGTTACTGCTGCCGTTAGATAGGCTCTGTGGAAAAGGACAAAATGGTAAATTGAAGATTGGAGGTGGAGTTGAGACGACGCCGTGGAAGAATAGTTAGAATTGCCGAAAGAGTCCCATTCATCTTCCGAACTGCTATCAATACAGTTCCGGTTAAAACAGTTGCAGCGGTTATGGCCACACCTGACTGCACCGGATTGCTTCTCGTTGTTGTTGTTGTTGTTGTTGTTATTGTTCTCTTCGATGAAGCTCTGTACCATACTGTCCAAGCACACACAACTCGGCTCAAACTCAGCAGCCACCACCGGCGCCACCACAACTGAGCCATTAAAGCCGTCCTTCTGAAAATGCGGCTCCTCGTCCAGGACCTTCTCCGGCGCCACCGTGGAATTCCTCAGAACGCTCGGGAACTGAGTCGTATTAGTAAATAGAAAATTAGATATGGATAAGAGAGAAAGAAGAGAGTCAGTCAGACTCAGAGAGGAGAGGAGAGGGAGCTAAAAGTGTTTTGGTGCCTTTGTTTGTTTGTGGTGTCTGCCGCCAATCTTTTTCTTTTGCCGCTGCCAAAAGAACAAAACACAAATTATGGAGTGTGTTTGTGTGTGTGTGTGTGTTGAAGTGAAGGAGATGGGTGTGATAAAGGCGGCAATCGGGGATGCAATACTGACATTCATGTGGGTATTTCTCTCATCAACCATGGGTGCAATGACTGCGCTGATAGCCACAGCTCTCGGTTTAGAAACCCTTGTCTGGCCTTCTGTCTTAATCACCACCTCCATCGTCTTTGTTCTTGCATTGAAGTTGGACCTCATCATCTCTTCTGGCGCCACCGTGGAATTCCTCAGAATGCTCAGGAAATCAAAAAAACCTCTTTAGCCGAGACTTCGCCATTGGCTTCACTGAGTCGATCCTCATCTTCTCTTCCGACGTGTTAAAATCGATTGGCTGGATCTTCATTGATAAAGGCATGATCAGCGTGATAAAAAATCACGAGAAAATTCTCAACTCCACCTCCAATCCAATTTACCATTTTGTCCTTTTCCACAGAGCCTATCTAACGGCAGCAGTAACTGGATTGTAACGGAGCCTTAAATTGACAAAAATGGAAAGTTAGAGGACTGAATTGACAAAACTAAAAGTTAGAGGATTGAAATGAAAAACAGTGAAAGTTAGAGGGTCAGTTTTGCATTTTTGCCAAAAATAAAATAAAATCTTTTCTAGGATATTGGATTTGTGTCCCCTTTTTTAAATGATATTTGAAAATAAATAAATTCATGGATATGTGTTGAGTTATACATGTTTGATTGGGTTGATATTATTAACACCATCAGCTTTCTTCTATATCTTTTATGAGAGGATTAATTAATTTTTTTCCTTTGGCTCAGGCTCGGCATAACAAAGCAATATCTAGGGACACGTGGTCTCAACTATTGGAGTTTGCAAGGGTAAGATATAAAATGGATTATTACATACTGCATCATTATTTCAATATTAAATGCCTACGTTCATTTACACCTGCATATGCAATCAGTACCCTTTTCAACCGCATTTTTATCTCCTCAAACTCGTGAAGGATGATATGCATTGTGCTGCCTCCCCTTCCTCCACCTATTTATTTATTTATTTTTTAAAAATTTTATTTTAAAAGTAGCCATCTTTGTATGTGGAGTGGGAGAAATATGTTTCCAGGACCGGTGAGAGAGACAATCTTAGCTTGACTTCATTCTTTTTCCTTGTTTCCTTTTTTTTTTTTGGTTGTTGTTTTTTTTTTCTTTTTTGGTCTCTCCACAGACTGAACAATCTTATTCATACCTTCATTTCTATTTCGGTATTCTTACCTCCCACACAACAAAGATGCTGCACTAGTGGCAATTCTGATTATTCCATCTCTTTCTTTGTGTAATTGAAAACAAGGTCATGATTTTTGGTTTCCTAATCAATTTTTATCGTGTTGAAGTTTATTAAACAATCACCAGCATTTCAATTTTTAATCTTCTGAATAACTTACTAGGTATTGTGATATTCATTGCCTTTAGAGAGATTGATTTATCTCTTATAAATAAAATTGTTTTTACTTATTGAAAAAAATATTCATAGCCGTTGAAGACTTGAATCTTCTTTAATAAGAAAGGAAACAAAAAGAAACATTGATATCATCCTTTCATGAGCATTATTTATATTGAGGTGTCTTGCTGGTTTTGATGCTGGTCATGGCACCACTAATTTTTCATGCTTTGTACATCCAGACGGTGGACCCTGCATTAACAAATTATGATGCTGAAGGTGCATGGCCCTATCTTATTGATGAATTTGTTGAATACTTGAATGAAAATGGCATCATCCAAAATGTCCAGTTGAATGATTTGAGCCAAAAACGATGACGAGGTGCTGAAGTAGTGATTTGTCATCTTTCTTTAGTGTGGTTAAATTGCGTTGTTGTGTGATAGTATTGGTCTATCACTAAAAGGTAAAATCCCCCAAAAAGGAATGAGAAGACATGAGTTCCAATTCAACCTTGTTTTCCACTGACGATTCATTTGCAACCTTTGTAGTTAATGGGACTGCTGATGTGGTATATGCATTTTCCTGTAAAATAAGTTATGAGAATTGAGAACCTATTAGTACTACTAAGCACTAGTGTTGGATTTTTTTTTTTTGTTTGGATAAAATATTTCCTCTATACGATATTATGGACTTTGGTATTTGAAATGTCTCTTCATGAATGAATCCAATATCATGGACCGGGCAATCACGGTTTATTTTTGTACATGAGTACTTGATAACTCTAGCTAATGGACTGGAAAACACGGTTTAGAGTTGACATTGTAAACCTAGCTATAAAGCCCTGGATTCAAAATGAGTGAAGGCTGGAACATATGGGTTAAGTCACCTAGCATGTATCAATTCCATGGAGTGGTTCATTCATGCAGTTGTGGGCTTCACATGCTGTGAGATGAGTGGGACTGATTCGTGCTGGAGTGACCAGGGAAGCTAGACAACATTCTTCTTTTATTATACCGTTGACTACCCAAGATAGAACACAACAGAAATATGGAAGCATAAACAATGATAAAATAGATGATAAAGAAGAAAACAACAAAATAGATATATTCAAAATTGGTTAAAACGGAATGTGGAATATGAAAATAAAAACCAGTAAAATCTTACTTGAAAACAAACTTCTATCTTTGATAAAACTTGAAAATAAACTTCTGTCTTTGTTACAAGATTACAAAATAAAATCTGTTTGAAAGGTTATAAGATTATGTCTGTCTGAGGGGAAGGGTTACAAGATTACAAAAGAGAGGGAGGATTACAAGAGTCTTTCTAAGAGAGAGAGAAGGCTATCTTCTTTCTGGACTTGTGAAATTTTTGGACCTAGAATTTGGACCTGTTTTCTGTTTTTGGAGTCTCTTTTTATAGATAAGATGAACTATGGTATGTCTTCAAAAGTAACCTGAATGAGTAAAGTTAACTCAAGTTATTCTGTTGGTGGAAACTTGTAGAATGCCGTAGAATCTGTCAAGGTATTATTTACGCATGCTGGTGAACAGTAGTTACTTTTAGTATCTGTTTGGACTGTGGTATGTCTTTAAAAGTAACCAGTGTAAGTAAAGTTAACTCAAGTTAATCTGTCGGTGGAAACTTGTAGAATGCTGTAGAAGTTGTCAAGGTACTCTTTTATTTTGCTAGTGAACAGTAATTACTTTTAGTATCTGTCTGGACTGTGGTATGTCTTCAAAAGTAACCTGGGTAAGTAAAGTTAACTCATGTTAATCTATCGGTGGAAACTTGTAGAATTTATTACCGTAGTCCGTCTGAATTCGCATATTGGTGAATAGTGGTCTATCATAATTATCTTAGCAGGGTCTGTCTGAGAGAGCTATCATTCTGTTGTTCTAGTCTGTATCTGCATAGTTATCATAATCTAGCGGATCAAAGTCATCTTCATACTGCTCATGCTCATGGAGTACTCCATAATTGTCACATAAAACGTAGTATGAAATTGGGGGCATGATTCTTTGTCATTATTCTGGGATCTCTAGTAATTTTTCTTTTCCCAATGAGCCTCCTTGCTGAAGGTCTTGGACTATATATAGTTATCCTGTTGGTGTAGTCATATAGGTGGAAGTCATGATCTAATTCTTTTTGTACTTCATAAATCTTATTACTCATGAAATTAGACCATTCTTGTGCCAAAGCATACGGGTCATCAAGTGATAGATATGTGTCTCCTGTGTACCAGTTATAGTTAGGGCTACAACTAAAATCACTTATGAGGACGAAAATGTGTGCTGGCCGAGCTTTCATATAGTAACTAGTATCCTATGCTGGGAGGGTGCTCCAGATAGTAAGCTTCATATAATTAAGTCTTCCAATTTGTGCAGCTGCTTCTTGGATGACTTTAGGAAATAAACTAATATGAATTCGAGAAGTTAGGATTAACTTGCTGATAAATCCTACTTCTAGCATTTCAGACAACCATAAAGGATCACAAATTACTTGATCCTCTGTCTCAGTGTTGATAAGCAATCTCGAATAGGGATGATGTCCGTCATAAACTCTTTCTGCTTCTCCAAAACTTTCATACCATGTGGCCTTGTTAGATAGCCATATGGCATTTGTCATGTCTTCTGTTCTGATAAATACTATAGAGACTAAAAATTTAAAGTAAAACATCTATCTGTCATAGGAACTGGTCATGACTTTATGAGTTAGTATATTCTGTTGAATTTCAGGAGGTAAGGTTCTAATGGCAAGTCTCATTTTTTTGCTTAATTTTAGGGTGGAGCTTTGAAAAGCTTGTTCCCATAAGATAACTTTTTAGAGACTATGGTTTTGTCTTCATAGAGTTGGAATCTCCATCCTCCTTGTCAGGGAGTTGACTACCAAGTGCTTCAATAAATGCACTGGTGCTAACAAGATGTAATTCTAAAGCCTTAAGGGTCTTTTGGAATAAGGGTTTTTGTCTGAGGGTGAAGGCTACTTGGAAATTGTCAAGAAGTAATTTAATATGAAAATGAAGGCCTGTAAATTCTCCATTCTGAAAAGAAAGATCAGTGCAGAGCACTTTTTGCAGGATTTCACTTTTTTCACCACATGAATACATTGCCTCTACCAGCAATGTATCCTAAAGGGATATTGTCTCAATTGAGACGCCTTCATGCTTATTCAAAATCTTTGTTGAAGCTTTTTGGATTTGTTTGCGTTGCATTGCTGGTGCCTTGCCCTTTTCTTTTCTAGCAAGTCTTTTATCCATATTAGTTTGCAATTGGATTTTGATAAAAGGATTAGTTGGTACATCATTAGGTCTGGAAACAATATTTTGAAAATAAACATATCTTTGCAAAGCCTCTTTAAAATTTATTTTAAAAATTTTTCTGTCAATATCTTTCTGTAAAATTCCTTTGAAATGTTTTATAAGAAAATTATTTTTAAGCTTTAAAATGTATAATATAATAGAACAAACTTCTTTCTCAACACCATTGCTCTTTTGCTAGGTAGTGGTATAAGAGTAGTGGGTAGTGGTATAAGAGTAGTCAGAATAAAGTCTGTCAATGTCAGGGTGACTAGAATTCAAAAAATTCACAAAATCTATCATGATTCTGCCTATTTTGTATATTTTACTAAATCTCTCATTCTACAAGAATATGCCAAATAATGCTTCTCTATATAATCTTTGTGGTGGGCCTTTTTGTGGTTAAAGTGGGCTGGGCTGCCTCCTGCGGTATTGGGCCCGAGTATTCTGAGTAAGGAAGTTGAGACCGGTCTAACTGCAACTCAATTTGGTCCGGCTTGTGCGCAAACTATGTCTCGTCTGCCAGGAACACGCTTACGGCAGGCAGAACGTGGTGCTTATCCTTTGTTTCTGCTGCAGAAGTAACTTTTCTCCAGTTTCTGCCGCAAAAGGAATTTTTCTCCAGTTTCTGCCGTAGGACTGACTTTTTTGCTATGTAGCAAAACTTTCTACTGTGCAATAAAGCTTCCTGCTGTGCATTAAAGCTATCTGCTGTGCTTTAAATTTGTCTGTTGTGCTTTAAACCCTCATGCCGTGCAGTAAAACCTTTTGCAATGTGAATGATTACTCTTTGTTTTTTACTTCAAAAATACTTTTCTACTTCCTGCACATAAACAAATCTAAAGCCCAAAGAAAATACCTATCAAACAAATGTTAGTTTAAATGGGTTAGCATATTCTCAAATATATACATACATATATGAGTATATATACTTATATGTATTTACATATACATATATAAAATAAATTTTGCAGAATATGAGAAACAAGATATATGTATATATATACTTATGATAGGATAATGATTAGTTTGTGTCAACAGTGAAACACGTAATAACAAATAAAGAAGAATGCTTCCGCAGAAAAGGTTTAGCTAGTATAATAGCTAACACGGTACATATAACGAAAATGTGCTATAGCAGAATAACTAGTACAAAAAGTAAAGATTCCACAGCAGGACAACTGATGTAGCAGACGTGATAAAAACGTGTTACGGTAGAATGACTAAATATAACAGATATAATTTATAATGAGGTAAATCAAATATATTTGCAATCAAAATCAAGTATTGAATCTTCCCATAGGATAAGTAAACCAAGAAAGAACCCAAACCCCAACTTGAACAACCTTGTCATAGGCTTTTGCCATCAAAGTTGTGCATTTTGGAGAATAGGCCTAAATGGCTACTAGCTATTACTTTTGGGGACATCAAAGAGTGGGTTTGCTAAGAGGGAGGGAAAAGATGGTCTATTGATGCATGCCCCTATTCTTGCCGTATTTTCTCTCTTTGTTTTACCGCTTCTTTCTTTCTCTCTGTTCTTTCTTTACTCTTAGTTTTTTATTACTCTCCTGCCGTGTGTTGTTCCCCATTTGTGGTCTTTCCTTTTCTTGGGTCCTCTCTCTGGGTGCTTTCTACTCTCTTACCATGGGTTTTCCTCCCTTAAGTGCTTCCCTTCATTGGGTCTCTCTCTTTCGGTGTTTTCTCTCTTCCCTTGTTTTTTTTCCTTTTCTTCCTCTGTTTTTCCTCCTCCATTACCTTTCTTTTTTCTGCCTGGTTACCTTCCTTTTATAGCCAACTGATTCAATGAGATTTCTCCCTTTTACCCCTAGGGCTTCACCAACTGTTTTTGGTTTGTTGTGGGCATCCTTTCAAGATTACCCACTCACCCATTGGTTGCCCAGACCACTGCCATTGTTCAGTTCATGTCTGCTGCACCACTACCATTTTCACGACAAAATTCCCTTTTGTTTGTTCCTGCTGTATACCTCTACCTCACTACCTAGCTCTATGGCATGCATCAGATGGTCCCAACCATTTATTACTTCTTTTGGGTAAGATACTATCCCAGCAAGATATATTCCCCAAAAGAAGTCACGGTAGGAAACCAAATATAGACCCCCTTTTCCCCCCACCACCAAACCATGCCCTCTGAATTCCCTTGACTGTGGGCCCACCTCCCTTGTATTGGCTGGGTACAGGTTGGTGGTGCCCTGGCCCTTCTGTGCTTGCTCTGCTATCTTCTGTGCTTACCTCCCACGCCGTTTCTGCCATAGCAGATTAGCTTTGTTTTGGTCTGCTACGTGTTTTGTCTTATTTCTTCATGCGTTTCCTGCTACGTTTGTCATTTTCCTTTGGTTTGGCTTTTCTTTCCTTCACGTGATTCCTACTGCTGACACTTCCTGCCGTTCCTTGTTTCTTTTCATTGTGCTTCTTCATATCATTTTTCACGCTTATCCTTTTATACAAAAGAATTTGGGCCTTTGTGGGCCAGATAATGTTAACTGGATCAAAAGGGTCTTGGGCCCAATTTATCTTTGTCTGCCGAAGCCATTCTGCCAGGGAACTGTATTATGCGGCAGATCTGTATTCTGCGGTAGATTTGCGTTTTGCTATAGATTGCTTTCCCTTGCATTTCTTTCTTTGGACCTCTCTTGCTCTTTGGTCTTCTTGGTGGGCCTTTAGGCCTTGCTTTTTCATTGGGCTTTCTTCCTCATGGGCTTTTGGATATGGATTTGCAAAAATGGGCATCAACAATCTTTCATCAATCACCATATTAGTCTGGGGAGAATATATCAAGGACTTTTGATTAACTTTGTCAGTTAAATTTAAGAAATTAATTCTGTCTTTGTTCAAGAAATTATCACAATTAATATTTTCTTTAATAATTAGTAAAGGGGAGACTGTCAAAACTTCTTGTATTAAAACATCTTTTGTATGAATATTTGAAATTATTGTAAAAAGTATGAGTATGTTATTTATTACAATCTTGCTTGGTATATCTATCAAACTGTCAGTTCATTCATATTGACTAAAAGAAATTGTAAGCATAGTTCCATCTTCTATATCTTTTCCACTAAATTCTTTTTCACAAGGTGTTTGGACTATATGTCAAAGCCTATGCAAAAAAGCAGTGAGAGAATAAGAATAAATCTCTGTCTCTATATCCTGTTTGAACTTCTTTATAACATTATTTGTCAATTGGTTAAAAAGTGATTTTTCTGTCTTTAGAGATGAAAAATGTCTTTTTGTTCTACAGATTCTTTCTTTATTAATATCTTTTAGGATAGTGACTTTATTAAGGGAATGAATTTCTTTCGAGATTAGGGGTATGGTGAATCTAAAAACTAGCACATTAATTTTAATTCCTTCATCTATCATCAAAAGGGGGTAAAGCAAAGCCATAAAGGGATTTCTTAAAATAACTTTAGAAGAAAGGTCTTTAAAAATAGTTTCAAAACATATTCCAACATTAGGTATTTTATAATTAATTATCAGCTTTTCTCCATTAGCCTGAGTTAATCTTTTAGATGATTTTTCATAATATTTTAAAGGTATTAATCCTTCTTGTATGCAATTCATGTCAGCTCCAGGATCTATCAAAGCAACTTCTGTCAAAGAGAATTCTTTATTGATTACTAGAGTGACTTCTGTATGCTATTTTTGGAAAATAACTCTGTCAATTAAACTTAGGATGTTATGTTTATTATGATCAATTTCTTGATCATGTGAAATTTCTTTTTCTAAAGGGGGATCTGTCATTATTATGTCTGTTGTAGGAAAACTTGTCAAGTTTACTATTTCAGCAATATTTTGTTCCTTTATGTATGTGGAATTATCCTCTTTAATTTCTTGTTTTACCATTTTTACCTCTGTCATTAAATCTTGTAGAGTTACTGGTTTTATATTTACTCCATATTGTTTCTTTTTTGTCTTTCTTTTCTATTCTTTTTCTTTATTAGCTTTCTTTAGAGTACTATTGTTTTGATTCTGACAGTAATATAGGTGATTATAACTATAATAATAACACAAATAATTGGAGTATATTAACAAGAGATAAAATTAATCAACAAACTGACAGACATAATAATAGTTTGTTAGACATGATTAATAAAAAATTAGAATCTTTAGAAGTTGTTGAAAGATCCATTATATATACTAGAGCAAAAAGAAAAAGTGATAGTTTTTTGGACCTCTATGAAAAAATGAAAGCTTTAAACTTTAAACCCCATCATAGAACACCTTCAGAAAAAACCATGATAGATATAGAAAGCAGTAGTATAATAAAGACAGTAGATGAAAGACTAAAATCAATCAATAGAAAAGTTGATGAGAAAGATGACATAGAAAGACAAAAGAATAATAATAAGAAAGATGGCCTAATAATGGAAAGAACAACACGTATAGAAGATAAAGAGAAAGGAAATAGTGCTATAGAAATAATACAAGAGAAAGATGACATGGAAAGACAAAAGAGCATAATAAGAAGAGGAACAGTAAAGGAAATGATAGAAAGAATGGAAAGAGAAAACAATAGTACTCTAAAGAAAGCTAATAAAGAAACTAGTTCAATACAAACAGTATGAAAAAAAGATGACATGATAGATATAGAAAGAGAAAAAGGTATAATAATGAAAGAAATTGAAGAAGAAAGACAAAAGGACAATCTAATAGACTTAGTAAAAAAAGAATGGGGACATAATAGTCCAAGAGAAAATGACAGACTAAAGAAAGAAATTGGTAAAGACTAAAATCAATTGAAAGATCTATGACAGAGACACAAGATAATAGTTTAGCAAAATTAACTAAAAAGATAGAAATCTTAAATTCACCCTTGGGAAAAAGCGATATAAAAGGAGACATAGCTGTTCTAGATATTATTGAGTCATCAGATAATGAGAAAACTGACAGACATACTAGAAATACTATTTGTTATAAATGCAAAAAATATGGACGTACTAAAAAAAAATGTGGCAGACATAATAAAATTGTTAAACAAATTAGTAAATTAGATTTTGAAAAAGATATAATAAATAAATTAATGGAAATATTTAATGTTAATCAAAGAGAGATAGATCAAGTTAACATAAAGAAAGAACTAAAATCAACCAAACCACTTAAAGTCAATAATAGAAAGAGAAAACAAAAAGGCATAATAATGAAATTGATAGACAACCTCCCTAATCATTTAAAAAACAAAAAAAGACTATTTACTACAATTGAAAGATTGTAGAGAATGAGAGAAGGCTGGAACATATGGGTTAAGTCAGCTAGCATGTATCAATTCCATGGAGTGGTTCATTCATGCAGTTGTGGGCTTCACATGCTGATGCTGTGAGATGAGTGGGACTGACTCGTGCTGGAGTGACCAGGGAAGCTAGACAACATTCTTTCTTTATTATATTTCTTAACATAGAAACTAAGATGAAATGTGACAACCCTTAAGAGGTACCAAGTAAAAACTACTACAGACCAACATATTTTCCTTAAGTTTGACATTTCATTATAGGGCTTAGCAGGATGATTGAGTTTTTATCCTAGCTAACTGACTATTTCATTCTCGGGCTTAGCAGGATTATTGCGTTTTTATCTGAGCTAATTCCACCCCTATCGAGATTCACTAATTCCATGTTGGAGTATGATACATTTAAAAAAGAGAGGGAAAAGAACCAAAAAGAAAAAGTGCCATAGGCCCACCCAACCCTTTGTGTGAAATGGGCCTTGAGACATTTGTTAATTTTTGGGCTTAAAAATAGGTCTCAACTTTCATTTTGTTTTGCAAACAAGTATTATCCTCAAAGTTTGGTCCATTTTTCAATTTGGTTTCTAGAAATTCGAAAGTAGTAATCAAATCTTCAAAGAGTGTAAAATGATTTAGAGTTTGGTCCTTTTTCTTTATTTTTATTTTTTTATGTCGCTGTATTTTTCCAATATTTTCTAATAAGGAAAACTAGAATAGAAAATTGTTTAGCAAATTCAAGTCTAGAAGGTGATTTTTTTTCCCTTTTTCATGACAATTGCATGTGGTAATAGCTTGCATGTAATTTTTATGCAACATTAACCTTTTTTTTTATTAGGGCAAACACAAAACATATTCTTTAAAGTTTGTCTCAGTTACATGTTTTGTGTCTAAAGTTTTGAAAGTAGTGATTGAAACCTTTATTTATTTACAAAGATCTAATTTGATCTTTACTCCACTTTAGACTAAAATCGTCACGTTCTTATCCCACTTGCCACTATAATTTCATGTAGCTTAGTAATTCTGTATAGTTATTTTTCCTATTGGTGTGCATCCAGTACGAATTGAACTTATGACTTCGCCAATTATGAGTTGAGTGCTTTAACCATTTAGCCATGGATGCTTAGTGGAGACCTCTTCTACATTATATAATTTATATCCATTCTCATGTGGGCCAATTAGATTACTATTTTATAAACTTCAAGAATTTGTTCTATGGGGATCAAATTGAAGAATGGGGTAAAGTAAACTAAAGACAAATGTTGTGTTTTCCTACTTTTCTTTTTAAAAACCTTATGGGTTCATTGATAAAGAGGTTTCAAACAGTTATATATAAAATTTTAAACTTCGCCCCTTATAGCTACACCTACAGTAATTTTTTGTTTTTTATATCAAAGTCAAAGTCAAACAACTATATTTTTAGAAAACTAAAAAAATAAACTATTAAACTGTACCAAATGGGTGCGAAGTTACAGGAAAAAATATATTTTAATTCCCCTTAATGAAATTTGTGTTTTAGCATTTGGAAAAAAAAAAAAAAAAGCTTCAATTTAAACAAACAAAAGAAGAGGGATACAAAAAAAAAAAAAAAAAAAAAAAAAAAAAAAAAAAAAAAAAAACTAGCAGGTTAACACAATCGAAGTCCTACCAGTCTCGATTAATTAATCACCCATTGTGTACATACTTTAAGGAGAGTGCATAGACACATGAACCCATTACCCAATACACCTCTATTAAAACACAATAGGATCTTCTAAATATATCTAGACATGGCAAAACGGATCAGAATTTTCTGACCCGACCCGAAAAATACCCGATCCGACCTGATTTTTTTGACCCCGAAGCAAAAACGGGTTGACCCGTGACTCGACCTGTGTTTTTTGCAGGTCAACCCGACCTGACCCGAACTCGAACCATTTTTTTAAAACTTTTTTTGGTAAAAAAAATAGTGAAATTAAGACAATATTGGTTTAATTGTTTATTGTGAGCTTTAAGGAAAAAATTGATACATTTACATAACTACATGCAAATTAATTGAAAAATAAATGGTTGAGCATTCTGTAATGAGTAAAGATTTTTAGATATCAAATAGCAAAGTATATACCAAGATAATCTGGTTACAGTAAAGTTAAAAATAGATTTAAAATTGTAGATATGTGTGAGACATATTCACAAGTGTGAAAATAGTAAAGTCAAAGTATCAAATTAGCATAAATTATGAATGCTTAGATCTATTTTTTAAGAATTTATGTTCAAAATAAACGGTTTTTCAAAATAAATTATGATATTTCTTAGAGTGTGTGTTGCTTAACAATGATATGATCTTCATAAAAGAGACTAGGTATAAATAAGTAAGCAATCAAACTTTAATGTATATTTCAAATTGAAATAGAGTGTCAACCACAATTGATAATAGATTATAAAATTAATTTTTAAAATTGTAACTTTCTTATATGTTTTTATTCTTTATCAAATGAGTTATCCAATAAGTCATTTGTAATTTTTTTTTTTTGGAATGTTGATATTGTGTAAAAATAAAACTTGTATATTTGTTTTACTTATCTTTGTGTTGTTTTGTTTTAGATAGCAATGTTAGGATTTGTATAATTTTAAAATTATTGAATAAGTATTAATAAGTTTAACTGAGTTTATTCTTGATATAAGTAGTGAATTCAAAATAATGCATTTTACATCAAATAATATGTTGCATAACTATCCAAATGGCAAATACATATTGTTTTCTTTATAAAAAAAAATAACAAATAAAAAATAAAAAATTTCATGTGAAAAATACGGGTCAACCTGTCCCAACCCGACCCGACCCGTAACCCGATTGACCCGAACCCATTTTCAACCCGCTTAAAATGACCTGTTTTGACCCGTGACCCGATTGACCCGACCCGAACCCGTTTTGCCATGTCTAAATATATCCGTGCATGTGACATGCAGGGTTCAGAAGCAACTAGCAAGAACCCTATAATACTAGCAAGAACCCTATAATACTAAGTTGGACCATTACAGTTATACCGATGCTTCGCTCCATTACAAAGGCAAACGAAATCACCATCGCTTTTAGTTGCAGAGACTCCATGGGTGCTTTCACATGATTCACATACACCATTAGGTGCCCTTGCTGTCAACTCGAAATTCTTACCACAGTCAATAGTAGTGCAATTGGTTGCGGCGTTGCTAGCTTGTACAGAAGTGGAAATGGTAAGGGTGAAGATGAGGGAGATAAAGATGAGAAAACGAAGAAGCCGATCCATGGAGTCAAGATTCTGGAAGTGGGTTTTGAGTTCTGCACCAATCGATGGAAAAAAAAAGGTATGTTAGTGATAAAAATCTTACAGTTCTAACAAATCAAGAATAGCTTATGTTCTGGTATATGCTTTTGCAAGAGAAAGACCTATCCATACAAAGTTAATTTCATAGAGAGCAAATATTGCTCTCGCGAGTTGCGACCCTTATATTGAAAGCAAATATTATCAACTTCAATTTCAGAGAGAGAGAGAGAGATGCAGAGTCAGCAGAGAGATACGACCCATATATATAAAATATATAATTCGTGTTCATTTCCAAGGAATCCCAATGAAATATTGTAAGCATCCAAACAAATCCAAGAGAAAGATAGATATGAGTAACCTGGAAGCATCTTCTCTAATAAAAGTGCACACACTCACATAATGTCTCTCTAGAACGTTACTACTATTTATACTATAGAAAGTCACTGTTTTTTAGACAACCATCATGCAAACAATATGCACTATAGGTGAGTGTGCTTATCCGTTGATACACTTCTCTCCCTTTTTATTTTTTAATTGCTTTTGAAATCAAATAGAATTTTGAACTCTTACCATTCCTCTCTTCTTTTTTTTTTTTTTTTTTCAATAGTTATAAGGGGATAAGAGGATTTTAATACTAGACGTTTTTGTTAAAAATATTAAAAAGTATACCAACAAATTAAGTTATAAGACTCTTGACTAACTTTTTTTTAGCTACTTATCAATTAGCTTTTCCTTCTTTATAAGTTAACTTTTACACTTGGCATAGCCTTAATTAGTACTATTTTCTTTTTATTTGTTGCCAAATTAGGAGAGGGGTGGTTGTGTGTGCAATTTGAGAAATGAGAAAGTTGATTCCATAATCCTTATATAATATATATAAACATGCAAATGTTAGGTTTTACCACTGTAATTGCAGGATATTTTGGTAAATATGACAAAGTAATTAAATAGTTTTCTTAAGCATTATTGGCGGTGGAATCTTAGAGAAGAAGTAATGAAATATAACGAAGGTTTTGTGATAAATAAATGACATCTTATGACTTCTAGAATCTAGAGCATTCCTTCCTTTATGAGTTTATGTGAGATTTTATTTTGTTTGGGATGAAATCCTTTTTCACTTTAGATAAGCACTTAGGTTTAGGCTTGTTTGCCTTGCGTTTTCAAAAAAGGTACAGTGTGTTGGTTCATTTTAGATAGGCAAGCTTGTTTATCTATGAGTGATGCTATAGACATAATACTTTTAAAATATTTTTTATAACAGTAGAGTTGATAAATTTTTACCAATTTTTTTTAAGTCCACAATTAACACCAGTTTTTTCTTTTCACCTATCAATATCGATTTGTTCCATAGTTATGATTTATGATTTTTTTTGTGCCTCTAGACTTGTTGCTTTATAAAATTTGTAAAACATCATATACTATGCAATAAAAATGAAGTTATAGAAATCATGGTTATGTAAAGTGACTATGTTAAAAGTAGGGTTCTAGAAGCTATGGTTACACCAAGTAACTACCTTCTCTCTATTTGTGAGAGACCATGCTCTTGGCCCAAACCTTTTAGAGTAGGTTTTGGCATAACTCACATGAATGTGTAGAGTTATATTGGTGCCTCTCAAGAGTGAAGGTTCTACTGACATTTTCTACCCTCCTAGGTTAAGGGTTTTACAATGAAGTTGTCGCTTAATTAATTTGAAAAATAAGAAAATAAAAAGTTGAAAAGTGTATTTTCTTATTGATGAATTTAAATTACATCTCTTGATAATAACAAAAAAACTACAAATCTTTGGCCCTAGATACAATAAAAAACAAAAATACATAGCTTTGGTTCATCTAAATTCGGAGGTTCCAAGATTGGGAAAGTGTTAGACACTCAACTTGCTTGGTAAAACCAGTTTTTTAGATTTGAGTGACCAATGATCATATCACATCAAACAATTAGTTTATTTTATCCAAGAACATGTGATTGCATAGATTAAAACAACATTCATGAGTATGATGAAACCCTATTCTAGGCATGCAAAGGTAGATTGGAAGAATTGAAAGACATAGTGAATATGTGTGTGATCTGATAAACCCTAATCTATGAACATGATTTTTGAATAGAAAAACCCTAAAACATGCAAAGGCTAAAATGAACTTAGATTTAGGGGTGGCAATTTAAACCCGCACCCGTTGGTACCTGCCTCACCCACCCTTAATGGATAGGCTTTACCCGCCCCACATAACAAATGGGGCGGGGATGGGGGTTAATATTTTCCCCCACTCTTGCCCCGTTTATATTTAAATAATTAAAAAAATATTTTTATAGGTTTTTATAAGACATATATATATGTGTGTGTGTGTGTGTGTTTTTAGCTTTCTAATTTTAAATTTATGATGTTTTTTATATTGTATTATTGTATTATTGAATTTATACTTTTATGTTTTAATAATTACATTATTTATATTTTTTAATTATTGTATTGCTATGTTTGAATTATTTTTGTATTTCTTATTACTTGAATTGTTGTATTGTTATACTTTGATAAGGTTTTGTAATGTTAGATCTTTTTTATTTTTTATTTATTTATTTTAATGTTCTTTAGTTTTAATTTAATGCATTCAAAATAAAATTTTAATAAATTATATATATAAAATTTGAGTGTGGCGGGAAAGGTACCCATGAGCACCCGCGGGTACCTACTAGAATGAGGCAAGGGGGGGGGGGGGGGGTCGAGAAACCCGCCTTGAAGCGGAAGTGGAGTGGAGGTGGGGAATGGGAAACCCACCCCAAACTTGCCTGTTGCCATGACTACCTAGAATTAACATGCTAGTAACCAAGAACATATGAAGAACAACAAAAGTAAAGCATGCTTGAATCTAAAAGTTGAGCATAATCAAAAAGAGGAGGTTAGAAACATTACTTGCATGCATTGACACTCCTTAGCAGTCCAAGCAAAAAAAATTCATGAATAGGAAGTTGGTAGCTTAAGACCAGAAGGACCAAACTATCCTTTCTAGTGAATTGAGATTAGGAGGTCCAAGACACCAAATGAACCTTCCTACTATTAACTCTAGAGAGAGAGAGAGAGAGAGAGAGAGAGCAATTTTCATTTTTCTCTGAAATTTTGGGGTATGGATTTGAAATCTGGTGTGCTTTGGTTTGATATTGGATAGGGGTATTTATATTGAAGGCTAAGGGTTACCGATGAGTTTCTAGGAAGTGTGGGACTTAGGAAAATTAGATTTTTTGAATGAAAAATGTAGGTCTCAAAGTCAAACTGAGAGGGAGCAAGCCTGAGCAGAGAAGGAAGGAAATCTAGGAGATCTGGCCCAAGTGCTGATCGGATCTTGGTCCAAATCTTTCTCGTATATTTTCTTTTTTGGTTCGTCATCTTTTGTTTTAGTGGTGTTTTGATTTCCTCCAAATTTCTACAATTTTTTTTCCGGACTTTCTTGGTTCTCAAGTTCAGAATATTAATTCCAAATATATTCAATTAATTAATCAATTTTTACCAACTTAGCAAGGAATCAATTAATGCTTTGTCTCTAGATTAAATCAAAAGTTGGAATGGAGAAAATCAAAAGTTGGGCGGGAGTAGCACCATCGAGAATAAGGAGAAGACAAGAATGAAAAGACAAGAGGGGGGGTCAGAAGCACTAGCAGCAAGTTATCAGAGTAGATGAGACAGCTTAGAAAAGGTGGAGCACGTGAGGCATGAATTACTGAACAATATAGGAGCATGTGAGGGACAGATGCAAGATAGAGAAGGGTTAGCCAGGGAGTTATTCAAAAGTAACGGGGAAGTTGTAAGAGAAATGGGCCAGACCAAAAAGCTCAATAGTGAAGATCATGTAGTTACAAGCCCATTAAAGCCAAAAACAACAGATGAATGTAGAGGAAATGGAGAAGTGGTGTTTGGCCCAAACAAAGAAAATTTAGAGCCAGGAAAGGGTAAGTTAAAAAAGATTGAGAATGAGAGGCCAGTACAGAATAGAGAGGCCAGTACAGTCAAAGATGGTGTGATTTTTCAGGCCAAAGCTAATGAGAAAGGAAAACAGATTATGGGTAAAGGTAGCCTGAAAAAAGTTGCTCGTGTGAAAGGAAAAACAAGCGATGAACAAACTCTCGCCTAGATGAAGGAGATAGGAACAAAGCGCTTGAGAGGGAAAGAAGTTTCAGAGGAAGAGAATACTCGGACCCAAAAGCATCTCTGTGAAACAGTCCTTTCGGGTTTAGTTGACTCTGTTATAGAGTCGGTTTAATAGGCTGCACATTTCTGTGTTTATTTGGGATCCTTGGGCTTTTTCTATTTGTGGTTGTTGTGCACTTGAAAAGGGAGTTCAATAGGGTAGTACATAAGCTTTCTTAGCTGGCTGGTGCGTGTAGGGTAAATCTTTTTTTGGTTTGGGAGGGACTATCCTTGTTTGCTGTTCCTGCGCTGGCAGGTTTGTAGCTAGGTGTCTCTTTCCTTTGCTTTTGTCCTTCCTGTTGTACTTCAATTTCTTGTGGCAATGAATCTTTGTTCCCCATAAAAAAAAAAAAAAAACGGTGCATGCAACTTTACTGTAGAATCTATACTCAACCAAGAGCATTATGACATATCATGTAATTTAAATTAAACTAAAAATAGGTCTGTTAGAATTAAAAATTCATATCATGCAATGAAATTAGAAATCAAATGGTCTAAAATTAAAGTTTTTCCCTGTGATATGATATGCAATGTGGTGCATGATGCAATGCAAGTGAGGTAAAATGATAGTTGCAAAAATGGGTGTCTACACAACTACAAGCGACTCATTACATTCTCATTTATTTGTAAATTAGTTTATCTTATTTATTGTTATTATAGTTTAATATAATGAAAACTCTGTTACCTAAGTTTTAAGAAATAACTTTATTTACTCCAATTAAAATTATATTTATCTAATTAATTGTTAGGATAATTTAATTTAGCTAAGAATCTATTACTCAATTTTCAAAAAATTAAAATTCTATTCCAAAAAATTATAAGTTTTAAAATCTATTATTTAAAATTTTTTAAGAAATTTAAACTTCTATTCCGGCCAACTCAAATTATATATATTACAAATTTTTTTCGAGAAGTTCTAAATAAAAATTTTTATTTTAATAATTTATCATAATTTTGTATTTTTATATGCTTTCACACTACATATCGTCTTGGCGTGACTCAATATATGTATTTATGATGATAGTTAATTTAGAGTATCAAGTAGCTCATTAATTATTATCATATTTTCAATAATATTTGTAAAATATTATTTTATTTTTTAACAAAAATTTTAATTAATCAGCTCATTACACAAGCATATTACTTGTATAAAATAAAGTTAGAGTTACAACAAATGGTCATCACAATTTCACAATAACACTCAATTTGCTTAACATCTCACATATGAGCCATTGGTGGACTTTAAGAACATAATGAAAGAATCTTTGAATAGATTTTTCCTAATTTGTGTCACATTAGTTTGTAAGTTTTATGGAGTAAAATTTGTAGTATCCATAACAACACTTTAAATATAAAGTTTTAGATAGAGGTGTCAACAGGTCAGTAGAGGTGTTCACAGGTCAGTATGGGTTAGGTTTGTATTCAACCAACGCTTGACTAGATTTGATTAGGTGCATGGAAATCAACTCTTCGTTGACTTGGGAGGAGCAGCATATCGGGCAGTTTGGTCTCTTCATAGGTAGTGGGTGGTTCAATCAGGATCAACAATGGTGGAGAAAGGGAATGGACAAGCTTAATACATGGAAAATTTGGTGAGATCTTACTAGATCTAGCAGAGATCTTGTTAGATCTAGCAGATCTCCATTAGAGTTGATTGAGTTCTGAATTAGAGTTGGTGGATCTCGCCAAATTTTTTTTTCCATGGTTAGATTAGGTCAAGTTGGTTCTTGGAGAGGGAGACCCGCCATAAATCGGTTATAAAGGGGCATAGCCGTTTTTGACCATTGGATTAGGTGCGGGTCGAGTTTGTACTAGTTGGGTGGCTTAGGTTAGGTGGGTCAATAGACACCTATAGTTATAGTTATAGATTTTGGTAGGCCTTGGTGTGAGATGGTAGATGAATTAAGTGTCATGTAATTATTATGATGTTTAGTTGTAACCCTCGTCTTATTGAAAAATGTATGTATGTGTGCAAAATGAGTTGTGTGGGGATTAGATATAGGGTGGTAAATGAGATGAGCCTTGTTGTGTAGTGAATGTTCAAATTTGGCTTGACACCAAAAGTAACATGTTCAAGTTTGGCTTGAGCTTGAATCAAGCCCACAAATAATGTTCAAGTTTGAGCTCATCAAAAAGTCTAAATGCTTAAGCTTAGCTTGGCTTAGGTTAAATAATTTTTCAAGCCAAACTCGAGCTCTATATCAAGCTTAAACTTGAGCTTAATAATATCAAACATTTGAACTTGAGATCTAACACAAGTACATTATCAAGCACATATCAAATTTATTATCTAGCTTATCTGGTTTGGACGAATGGGTCCCAACTCCTAATTAATTAAAGTTTTAGAAAGATATGAGTTTATTTGTTAAGCTCATATCAAACTTATTACTAAGCCCATAAATGAGCCTAGGCTCAACTTATATTGTATTGAGCTCTAATGTTCATGAAAGTTTTTTTTTTTTTTTTTTTTTAATTATAATTTTTTTGCTTGGCTTGGTTTGTTTATTAAACAAGTCTAAAACTAAAACTCAAACTTGAATTTTTTATAAACAAACAAACATGAACGCTTTGTTTGTTTTGGCGATAACGTTTTCTAGAAAATGATTGAGTCATTTTCCAAAAAGTATTTTTTATAAAATGATTTCATTTTCCTATGTTTGGTAACAACCTAAAATAAGTTGAAAAAAAATCTCATAACTTCTCTTATTTAGCTTGTTGTGAGATGGAGTTGTTTTCCAAAAATATTTAGAGGAAAATAATCTCTAAAAATAAGCCATACTTTTTGTGTATACTTTTTTTGTTGACCAAAGTAGTTTTCCATTAACTCAGTTTTTCTGATTCTACCAAACGCTAGAAAACATAAAAAACTATTTTTATACAAAGTTTTCTATTGAAACAAACAGAGTAGAAGTTTTTATTGAGCTAAGGCCGAGTGATTTTGAATGGCTTGGATCATTTAGAGCCCTAGAATTACACTATAAACCAAGTGGTAAGGTTGTACCCCAAACAAAAAGTAAAGTGGTAAGAAACAAAATATATATGGATGAACAAAATTTGATTACAAACTTGGTTAGAGTTTTGGGCTTCAACCCATAATTGGAAGATGATATGTGTGTTTATCATGTGCAATACAATATTGCATATGATAGGGACACATATCATCTTTTATTGTGTGTTGTAGCCCAAGGTTGCAACTAAGCTTGTAGCCAAATTGTATATTTTTTTAAGAGATGTTCAATCTATGGCGTTTACTCCTGATAATAGCCAAACTGTATATAAAAAAAGAAGAAGATGGAGGGGCATGAAGATAAAAGAGGATTTGACATTTTTTTTTTCAATGAAAGGGTTTGACAAATTTATGATGGCTTGGTTGGATCAGTGCATGCATTCAACTAACAAAATTTTTGGGACTCTTCCGTGTAATTTATATTTGGACATATAAGGAAACAAATGAATGTGTTTTTGATTACGATCCTTCTATGATGCTTTCAAGTTTTTGAAGGTATGATGTCTATTTTGGAGTTAATGTTCATTGTTACATGTGTTAACATTGTCAATAACATTTGTCAACATGTTATTGTATTTTGGGAAAAAAAAATAATTTTAGAATATTCTTCCATTCCCTTGTTTGGGAGTTTTAATGGAGGAAATGGAAAGTCCATTCCCTCGTTTGGGAGTTTAAGTGGGAGGGAATGGAATGGGTTGGAGGGAACACTCATTCCTCTCTATTCCCTTAAAACCTCAAATTTTCATTCCCCTCGAAATTGGGAGGAATGAGAGGGAATTGAATTAGATTTAATGAATTTTTTACTAAAACTCCCAAAATACCCCTATATATTCAACCATTTATTTTAAAATAGGGGTCTAATTGTAATATTGTCATAAAATGATTCCATTCCATTCCCTCCATGTTACTCCCAAACAAGATTACTTACATTCCATTCATTTTCATTCATTTATTTTAAAACTTCCAATCAACGTTACTTAATTCCATTTCATTCCATTCTTTTCCATTCCTTTCCCTTACTTAAATACATTTCATTTCATTCCATTTCTTTCCATTCTCTTATGATCGTTCCATTCCATTCTATTCCATTCCCTTATGAACTCCCAAACGAAGCCTAAATGTCAAAAATGTTAAAAAAAAAAAGTAAAAAATGTTAAATTAAAAAAGAAAACATGGAATATAATGTTACATGTCAAAACTTAACTGGTAAAAAATCATTAAATAAAAACCAAAAAAGAAAAGAAAAGAAAAGAAAAGAAACTTAACTTTTTTTGGCAGTTGTGGATTTCTAGTCAGCTGGTAACCTAGTTTAACTGGTAAGTGGTAACACATCATTAACTAAAAACAAAAACAATATAAAAAGTAGCTTATTTGTTTATTTTGCTCATTAGATAATATAAAAAGACCATTTTTTGATTTCATTTTAAACAAATAAAACATTGAAAACTTAACTTAGACAAACCAAAAACTAGAATTTCCCTTGTGTTGGGAAAAACTTCTCAGACATACATTGGAAGTGTTGAGAAAAACATTCCATGTCTAGAGAAAAGTTGCAAGAGCTAAGAAAAACTTTCAAAGATACATCATACATAAAATGTTTTGTCAGTCTCAGGTCTTTTATAGTGAAACAATGCGTTTTATTTAACAATCCACAACATTTTTATGTCTTTCTATCTCTCTCTAAGGCCTTATCTGGTTAGTTATTACTATTAGTCTTTAATTATTACTTTTTCGCTTTTTAAAAAATATTAAAATGGTGGGTATGCTAAAAGACATGAAAAAGAGAGAAATGTGTGATGTAAGCTTAGGCAATTAATGAGAGACTAATGAGATAACAATAAAATAAGTTAATGTAAACTTTTGGGTAACAGTAAAAAAAACTTAATGAAAGAGGTAAAAAAAATGCTTTATGCAAAATTAGAGCATCACTTGACAAGACCTCACGCACTCCTGCATGAGATCTCTGCTTATATATATATTGATGATTATTCCTTTATAACTTTTAATCACTAATCAACATGAGTCTCAAAAAACTTTGTGATAGGACTTTATTATACGTACAAAATAAGTATAGATTTTTTTTTATCTTTATTTATTTTTAAAAGGATATTGCTATTGTGTTCATCCTCATAAGAATTTAAGCATAGATTAAATTTTCATAATTTTTGACAATTTTTCTTTGATTCATTTATAATTTATATATTGTGTTGGTTTAAATGCATTCTTTCTCAAGCTTTCAGAGGATGGACTTTAGATAAGATGTTCAACTTTTATACGCCAAGCATTGACTATAAGTCTTGTACATGGAACAAATAGAGATAAGAAATTAAGAATATGGTCCATTTTGTCGGCCTTAGCTTGATTTGTCTAGACATCAATTTTCTCTCTTGCCAAAAGTCCAACTTATTTTAGGTGGAAATTTCCTTGATTATTACTTGTATACAAAATTCCAGGATCATTAAATTGGAATGGGTCCCTTACTAACCTAACCAATTGGAATAGGATGAAATTTCTTTCCATGCACACTAAATGTTGTGTACACTCCAAATTTTTTCTGCATCTCATAATGATACGTTGTTGATAGGTGTCATCCAAGTCCAACATGATTGAGAGTTGTAATTGAGACTATGGCCTAGAAGCTTTCCTATTCAATACTTTGCGAGAAAAATTAAATACTCATTTGATGTTACAGGAGGCTATGGAATTTGACATTGTATACACTGGGGTTTGTTCTTGATGTTGTGAAATTGCTGTAGGTACTAAAAACTCTAGTTTGATTAGTTGGCAAGTCATGTTCTTTAATCGTGAAAAGTCTATAATGGAAAACTTTTGTGTTCCTATAATAAATGTTTTGGAGAGAAAATTGTTAGCCTCCTCATCCCATTGGGACCCCCCTATTTATACAAAGGAAAAAAGGGTCCAATATTCCTAAGTGTGACTTAGTTACATGGAATTTTTGTGCAAATGTGCCTAGATTTCTTTTAAAAATTTAATTATAATTTCAAACTCTAATTTGGTGATTTTTATATGATTTTTGTGGTTTGATTTTGATTCAGTAAAGACATATCAGCCAAAAAAAACAAAGGTAGAGCTATTAAAGAAATCTGTACTTTTAGATTAGCAATTACAGATGGCTAATGCTGCATTGTCATTTGTGGTTGTGGTATGAATAAGCAGTATGTTGTTTGGGCGACTAATTGAGGCAAAACAATTAACCATATTAAAAGGATTAGCAACTTTTTCTTTTTCCTTTACCATTTGTGGTATGTATATGCATTTTTCACATATGCTCAACTGAAGTATCCATTAGGATTTCCCTTAATTATGATAAACATATTTTTTTTTTAAAGAAGTTTTATATTTATTAAATGAGATATATATATGTCGAGGGCCATGTAACTGAATTGGAACCTCCCCATACACAAAATGTCTTCGGTTTAAGGGAGAAAATGTTCAAGTTGTGGGAGTTAGGGAAAAAAGGTTCAAGTTGCAGGGTTAGCAGTATAGTATAATTATTTCTAAATAAAAAAAAGAAAGATATAGAGATATATATTGTTTTCCTTGAGCTAAAGTATTTGCGATGGAAGTATGGAGTGGATGCTTTTTTTTTTTTTTAGTCCTTGAGTATTTTGGATTGTTTCAAATGAGTAATGGCTCCTCTTAGGCTCCTAAATTTTTTGGTTTATTTATTTTGCTATCTATAACTTTGATTCTTCTTTATGAAATAAAGTTTGGAATTTTCTGTAAGTAAATTTTTTCTTCAAGAAAATGAATAGAAATCTCCCTTCATGTTCATGCTCATGTTGATGTTCATATTTGTATCTTTTGCAATGCTCAATAAGTTGTTTACTCATTTTGTGAATTATCAATTGTATTTTTTTAAAAAAAGTATAAACACAATACTATTCAATTAAACTAATGTGAAAAATTAAATCTATTAGATTAAAAAAATGGACATGAAAATGAAAATTTCACAAAAAATTTCTTAAATAGAATTAAAATAATTTTTACTCAATATTGTTTATTAAGCAATCATGTACTAACTAACAACATTCCAATCATTATGTGTATAACGGGGTGATGAAATGGTTGTTTAGTTTATTTAAGAAATCTGATCTAGCTAATAGAAATTAAAAAAATACAATAACATTCATGCGTAGTCATGAATTATACCTTTGCGTATATCTTATGCATTTTATGAGTTTTATTTTATATAAATGTATTTCATAAAATTAACAAAACTTATCGTATTTTTTAAAATCACTACATAAAAATAAAAGAAGTTTTTTCCCAAAAAAATGTTCTCCAGTCATAATATTTACCAAAAAAGATCATACCAAAAAAAATCGTGCAACGCACAGGCCAATAACCAGTCTATATATATAATTAAAGCCAAAACTGAGAAAAATCCAATTAGATTTTAAATTAGATTCTAATTGTTGTCTAATTTTGTGTCATGTGTCCAATTTAAGGCTTAAAAAAAAAATTGATTCCAAATACTGATGGACTCACCATTCCAAATACATTGCAATATACTAACTTTTTATTAGATAGTTTTTTTGATGAGATAGTGGCTCCTAAAAAAGGGCCATATATGGGACTGTGATTTCATGAACAACATGTAATTTTAAAAAGACTGATGGTAGGTTGCTACACACACACACGCACACACACATATAGCCAAAACTGAGAGAAAATTTAACTAAATTCTAAATTGGAGTCTAATTTTGCACTACGTGTCTCATCTAATTTTTAAATGTGTGTGTCAAGTGAATTATTAAGTTCAAAAATCAAAGAGTCTAAATTCAATTAGATTCTAAATTGAATTTTAATTGGAGTTTAATTTTACGCCATGTATCCCATCTAATATTTTAATTTTTGTAGCAAGTGAATTATTTCGTACAAAAACCGAAGAGTCTAGATCAAATTAGATTCTAAATCATATATATATATATATATATATATATATATATAATTGTGATTATTTTTAAGTGTACATGTGCATATGCATAGGGTTACATACTACTTTTATTAAATGAATGTATCAATTTTTAAACACAAAATAGAAAAATAATTAGGAAATTGATTTCTTACCTTGTTGACATGACACTAATTATATTCATTACCATGTTAGTTTACAAGATTTTTATAATATAATTGGTAATAACTTTAATTTCTTAAAAAAATGATAATGTAAAAAATTGACATTTGGCTTTTGTTTTTTTTTTTAAATTTTCATTTTAAAATTAGGTAAATAGTATGTTTTTTAGATGATGGTCATGAGCACTTTAACTAAAAAGTCAAGACTTAGACCCCATTTGGTTACCGAGAAAGCAAAGGAAAAGAAAAGAAAAGAAATTTTCAATTTCTGCTAATAAAATGACATCTCATTTACTTATGGAGATGCAATTAATATATTTTCAAATATTTTATTTTATTTTCTAATTAAGGACACATGATAATTCAAAGGATAGCTTAGATGGCATAAAAATATTATTTTGATATTAATGTTAGATACATCAATTCTTTTCATGTACCGCTTAATAATAAAGATTATTTTGACACAATACCAAAAGTTTAGAAACAAAATTGACACGTTTAAGATGTTATAAACCATTTTGATACATAGTAAAAGTGTAAAAGACTAAAACGGTAATTAAACATGTTTTTTTACATATTTTTATTAAAGATTAAATTCTATAAGGATGTGGTTTAAAACCCAAGTTTTACACCCTCTAATTCTAACATGCCACATCATCTTATCACGTATTAAAGAATAAAAACAACCACACTCAATCAATTATAATGCTCATCTAAAAATTCAACCAAATTGGGAGTTTATTAAGATGTTATTAATTGTGGTATGATGTACTAAGTTTTAAGTAAAAAGTTGATGTAACATCTCTTATTGGATAGTGTAAAACATGAATTTTACACCCTATTCTTACCAAATTCAAACTCTTTTTATTAATATCCTCAAAACACTTTTTTTTATTAGCTGAATTTGGAAACTAATATCCTGTTTGGTTGTAAGGGAGATGAAAAGGAAAGAAGGGAGAAAAAAGTAAGGGAAGGGAAAGGGAAGAAGAGAGAGTTGTACATAGAATGATTGCATTAAACAATTTCTTCAAAAGAAAGGTCTTTTTTCAAAAAATAATGGGACTGTCTGAAGGATTGTGCTAAGAAAATTTCTAGAACACAAACTTTTCTCAAAATTATGGGTTGTGAGAAAAGTATGAAACTTCATCAAAAAAGAAAAAAATGTATGAAATATTGGTGAATCGATCAAATTGTGTATTCTCACTTTTTAGTAGAAAACTGAAAAGTGAAAATGCTTGGGACTATCACAGCACGTATTAATATAGAAAAACTTAATGAAAGAGGTAAAAAAAGGCTAAATGCAAAGTTAGAGCGTCACTTGACAAAACCTCATACACTCCCGCATAAGGTCTCTGCTATTATATATATATTGATTGGCTTCCACCGATTTCAAAGTCTCTTTAATAGTACATTGTGCATGAGTCACTTTCTACTTTATTTCTTCTCATCTTCAAAGAAATTGCTCGTTTGGCAGACTTCTTTGAAGACTGAATGCCATTCTTCGGAACAATATTTCACCTTTTAAACATTTTTAAATGGAAAATATTTATGAATTCTCTAAAAATATTGATTTTGGAAATATTTTTAAAACTTTGATTAATTTCTCTTTAATGTTTAAGATTAAAAAAAACTATGGGTTAATGTTCATCTAAACTAAACTCCTGTCATACGTGTTTAAAAGTAGTAACTCCTTTTTATTGAGGTTTATTTATTTATTTATTTTAGTTTTAATTCAATCCAATCTTAACGCCAATCAATTTTAGGTGAAACACAAATTCAATCATGTGAGAAGAAAAAAAAAAAACCAAATCTTACCGGTTCTCTAAATTTTGGTCATCTTCAAGTTTTAGGGGCAATTTGGTAATTTTAGTTATTGGGTCTTTTTTTTGAGAATAATTATTGGGTAATTTGGTGGGTTTGGGTTTACCCATAATAATTGGGTTGAGTTGGGTTTAAGTTAGAAGTAATTAGTTAAATTAGCTTGTAACCTATGCATATGCATGGATATACTTAAAAGATATACGTTAAAATGTATAATATAATTTTTAAATATATAAATTAAATATTATTGATAAACATTCTTATATATTTTTTAACTCTTTAAAAAGTCTTGTAAGAATATTATTAAATAGAAAATGTAATTTTTCCATTTAAAATTTTTTTTTTCTATTAACTAATTCTAGATTATTTGGTTTTTATACCCAATAACCCACTTAGATAGATATTTATGATGTGGTCTCATATTTGACTTCAAAATGCTAACATAGAAAATTAACCACTTTTTTCCTAGAAAATGGGAAATGTTTGATAGATACTTCATTATTTTAGTCCCACGTTTGAATACGAAATTACCCTTCCGTTTGACCAGTACATAGTGACTGGTGTAGTGCTTACAATGTTCATAGACTTATTTTAGGTTTCACACGGAAACTTGCATGATATTGAAATGAAAAATGCATCAATATGGTTCTTGAAAAATTCAAAGAGTAACTAGTCACACCCTAAGCAAGCTACCTTTTATTCATCCTCTTCCTAATTTGTCATTCACTTAATTTCTTGTCTTATATTTGCAACTCCTTCATAGTTTTCTTTCTCCTCCTTTCAGATCTTTACAACAATCTGCTCAAAAATCCTCCAATGGCTCTTGTGACTAGCAAAGGAGGCTTATCTTCATCTTCATCTTCCTCTTTCACCCACCAACTCAAGAACTTTGATGTCTTCTTGAATTTCAGAGGTGAAGATACCCGTCTTGGTTTTACAGGCCATTTGTATAATGCTTTGTGTCAACAGGGTATCAACACCTTTATTGATGATAACTTTCAAAGGGGAGAAGAAATTTCTGCAGGACTTCTCAAAATCATTGAAAGTTCAAGGATTTCAATAATTGTATTCTCTGAAAACTATGCGTCCTCCACATGGTGCTTGGATGAACTTATCAAGATTGTTGAGTGTAAGAAGAATGACCAATTAGTGCGACCAATTTTTTACAACATAGATCCATCAGAAGTTCGTAACCAAAAGGGAAAGTTTGGAGAAGCATTATCTAAACATGAAGAAAAAATAAAGGATAACAAGAAGCTGCACAGTTGGAGGGAAGCTTTACATGAAGCTGCCAATATATCTGGTTGGCATTACAAGCACGAGTATGTTCCTATACTTAATGACTACTTTTATGCCTTACAAGTTCTAATGATTTTTCTAATTAAAAAAAGGGTTCTAATGGTTTTTCTCGTAAAAAGAAAAGTTTTAATAGTTTTGTAATGACTAGTAGATGTTATTGTTAAACAACTACTACTATGTGATGGCTGTCCTTTTAAATTTATTTATTTATGTTTTTCAAATTATGGATATTTTTTGGGTCATATCTTCTATTAAGGCTGTTAGCTATGGCTCAATAGTAAAAATAAAATAACAAAATATTAGATTATCTTACCAAATAATTAAGATTTTTTCTAACATGTGGTTTTAAATTTATTTTAGAAGAAATTCTTATCAATTTTGTTCAAGTATTAAGTGGGTTTTCAATAATTTTGTGCCCCTCCTCTAATTGGATTTCCCATGCAATTTTTTTGCAAAAACCTAAAACTAATTTCCTAGAAAATGATAATTAGAAAAAATCCTAACCAAATTATAGTTCTTAGACCTATAAATTACATTAGGTATACTTTAAAAAATAAAAATCCTAATCAAACTAATTTTTTTCGTAATGCTCAAACTCTGAACATATTGAATTTATTTCAGGTTCATATTTCAATTTTATAGTCTAACTATTTACATGTCTTGTATTGAATGACAGCTATATTGAATTTGAATTTATCCAAGAAATCGTTGAAGAGATCTCAAATTATAAATTAAATCGGATGCCATTATTTGTTGCTAAATACCCAGTTGGAATAAATTCTCGCATAGAGGCCATAATATTGCAATTAGATATTGGGTCAAATGATGTTCGTATGTTAGGTATGTATGGCCTCAGTGGAGTGGGTAAAACAACCATTGCAAAAGCTGTTTATAACAAAATTTTTTACAATTTCGAAAGAAGCTTCTTTTTGGAAAATGTTAGAGAAAAGTCAAGGACATTTGATGGCATTATTCAACTACAAGAGATACTTCTTTGTGAGGCCCTAGGGAATAGACAACTGAAGGTGTGCAATGAATCAAAAAGAACCATTGCGATAGAGAACATACTTCGCAATAAAAGAATTCTTTTAATTCTTGATGATGTGGATAAATCAGACCAAATAGAAAGATTGATTGGAGGATGTGATTGGTTTGCTTCTGGAAGTCGAATCATTATAACAACAAGAGATAAACATTTGTTACATACTTTTAGAATTTGTCATTCATCTTACATGGTTAACGAATTAGGTGATCATGAAGCTCTTGAACTATTTAGTATGCACTCCTTTCAAAAAAACAAACCTGAGGAAGATTATTTAGAACTTACTAATCAAGTTATATGTTATGCCAAGGGCATTCCATTAGCTCTATCAATAATTGGTGCCAATTTGCATGGAAGAAGTGAAATGGAATGGAAAAGTGCATTAGACAAGTATGAAAGGATTCCTGACAAAGATATACAAAAAGTACTCCAAGTAAGTTATCAAGGATTGGATGATACGGAACAAAATATTTTTCTCGATCTTGCATGTTTCTTCAAGGGTCATTTCAAGGATTATGTTGTGGATATACTAAATTCTTGCGATCTATACCCAGTTATTGGTATTCAAAAACTTATTGATAAGTGTCTTATAAATGTTGATCGATTTAACAAATTATGGATGCATGACTTGCTACAGCAAATGGGTAGAGAGATTGTCCGACAGGAATCACCCCAAAAACCCGAACTACGTAGTAGATTATGGTATTATGAGGATGCTTTTGAAGTACTAATGGAAAATAAGGTATAACTTGGTCTCATTCACCTTTACACTTTTCTTATAGGGAAAATTTAATGGCTTTTTATTTTTGTTTATTTTTTTTTCCTTCATATAATTTTTTTCTTTAGTTATGGAAGAAAATTCAAGTCTGTCAACAAAGTTAAAATTTAATAGTTATTATATTTTTAGTGAGTTCTTTTGTATGATGTAATTCACTAAATGTTTTGTCTAATCAGGGATCAAATAACATTCGAGGCATGATGATAGTCCCGCCTGAACCAACGAAGTTGCAACTAGAAGCTAATTGTTTTGAAAAGATGAAAAATCTCAAGTTCCTTATGGTTGGTAATGTGGATATTTGCAGAGGTCTTGAATATCTCCCTAATGGATTAAGGGTGCTTGATTGGCTATGGTTTCCTTTATCCTCCTTACCATCCAATTTTCGTCCTCAAAACCTTGTTGCACTCAACTTGCCACAAAGTCGGATTATATTGGACAAGCTTTTCAAGGTATTGTCATTTTTATTTATTTATAAATTATTATAACTTCATTAATATGTATTTTAACATTTATTGAAGTTAAATTTTGATTTTTTTTCTTACAGAGGATGCAATGTAGAAGCTTGACACATATGAATTTTCATAACTGTCAATACATTAGGAGATTACCAGACTTATTGAGTGCCACCCCAAATGTAAAGAACTTGGATCTCAATGATTGTAGAAAATTAGTCAAGATTCATGACTCTATTGGATATCTTGATAAGCTTGAAAGCTGGGACCTTCGGGGTTGCTTTGAACTTCGTATTCTTCCAAGCTGCATTGTGATGAAATCTCTTAAATTTTTATTTCTTTTGGATTGCAAAAGGGTTAGGAGGTTCCCCGATATTCCACAAAGAATGGAAAATTTAAAGTATCTAAATCTAGCATACACTGCCATTACAGAGCTTCCTCCATCAATTGGAAATCTCCCTGGGCTTGAGATGTTAGAGATAGGTTCCCCTTTCTATTTGTGTCAGCTTCCAATTAGCATTTATGAATTGCAACATATTTCCCAACTCAATCTCTATGGTAATGTCCAATTTCCAAAGAGCGTGGGAATTGGCAGACAAGCCCCATTGAATTTTCTAAAAAAGTTAACTTCATGTTTCACCCATCTAGAGAAAACTAAAGATTTGAACCTCCGAGAATGTATTATCAGATTCAATAGGTTAAGAAGAATAGAAGCATATTCCTGCATTTTGTTGAATTCAGAATCATTAAGAAAATTAATCCTTCAGGTACGTCTCCCTCTCTTAAAGTAATAATTTTGGTTAACTTTGGAAATACATTTAGCAGATTTGCTAAACTTCAATTTCTTAAAATTCTGAATTGCATGTAGTTTGGAAGAAAATTAGGGCTTCCACAAGATATGAAATGTTCAGGAGTGAAGATTGATTTGCATTCACATCACAAATTATCGCATCAGATTGATTTCTCTTCCCGGGTGTCCATCTCTGAGCTCCGTGCACTTTTAATCAAGTCCTTTCCCAATATAGATGCGTATCTGGTGAGTGATTTAGCAGAAATATATAGTATTGGAGTACCAGGAAAGAAGATTCCAAAGTGGTTTAACCATCAAAGCGCAGAGAGTACCATATTATTTTGGGTTGGTCCTGAATTTCCTATAGTTGCTCTTTGTGTTGCTTTTCATCTAGTTCCGTTAAAGGACAGTTATGCTGATAATGATAGCTATGGTTTTGTTCGTGATGATATAATCAGTTGGGATTGTGATCTCATAATTTTCATCAATGGTCATAAGCGACCTTTTATTGAGAGAATGTTCTTTCGTTTTTTGAAGTGTGATCATATTTGGTTTTTGGGTATGCCTCACAGCCAATCACTGAGGAAATTTGGAGACTTGATGCAAGGTGATCGGAATCATGTTCAGATTTCATGTAAAATCTCTCATTGGACAAGTGAATTTAGAAAATTTGCTCCTATGGTTGCAGGGATGGGGGTACATGTGGAATGCATTTGTTCTCCTCTGAATTCCATTATCATCCAAGACAACTCTCAAAATGTTGATGACTCTGAAGACACTATGCTCACACCTTTACTACCTCCTTGCTCCACTTCTAATGGTTCACATACGAATCTTGGGTGTCTTAATGGACTCAAGACGTTGGAGACCCTGCTAACACTAAGTGACATTTGATTCAAGGCTTCCAATGGATATAGCAAGTTGGTTCCACTAAAATTTGGGTATTGACTTAGCCGATGGTAATGGGTTTGAGTTGGGGTCTTCTTCAATAGCCCGTCCCTTTCCAAAAAGAAATATTCCTAGGTATTATTTTTACATTGAAACTATTTTCCATTGTCTCATTTTTATTTGATTTTTTAATGTTGTTGAATGCTAGAGTATGTCTCACTATTTTACATTGTTTGATTTGCATCTTTGGGGGATTTTGACACATCCCATTCTCTTTCTCTAAATTAATGGGCTTTTTCATACAGGGTACTAATTTAGAGAAAGAGAATGGGAAGTGACAAAGACCCAAATGGGAAAGCAGGATCCATAGTCATATTTTTTTTGAATTTGGTACAATTTCAAAGTCTTTTGGTCAAACATTTTTACAAAGTGGTCTGGTATGCTGAATTTGGCATAACTAAGAATTTCACTAGGAGTGACTTAAAATCTCAGAAAATATTTTGCTCCCTTAAAAAAGGGGAAAATCATGGTTACTTATTTTATTTGAAAATTTATGATTTTAATTGTCTTCTACAAGGTCCAAGTTTTATCCTGCACAAGCTCTACAATACCGAATGGCCAAATTGGAGTACTTTTGGTCGACACAGGCCCTTTGTAGCAATTAGCTGCTCAAACCCGTTGCCAATGTTGTGAAAGAGGTGGGCTCCATGCATTCAGTGGGAGCATCTTCAGTGCATTCGAGCAATTCAGATAGTCTAATCAGGGATATGCCAGTCATTGCCGACTTGAAATATCACCAGTGTTTCTGAGATACAAGATAAACCAGAAAAACCCATTAAAAAGAAAAGAAAAGAAAAGAAAAGATACGCTAGAAAAACAACACCAATGTCACCCTCCAAAAACTATCCCAAACGCTATGGATGGTGGTGGATCATCCTTAGTCCCTCACGACACTGAGCTCCAGCATTTATTGCCTCCTATGCCAACTTCTTACGGTTTCAACAATGTCGAAGCTTTGGGGGCTTTCAATGGATGCGGCAAATGAGTCTGATTTTGGTTTGGGATATGACTTAACCGTTGGTCATGGGTTTAATTTGGGTTCTACTTCATTGGTCTATCCCTCTGTAAAATGATTTCGACTTCAATCCATATCCATGGTTGAAGAAAATGAAAACGTCTTAGTTCGATCAAATTTCGAAGAAACATGGCAAGGTACTGTCATCTTTGTTTGATTTCTTTTGAGTTGTTGAATGCCAGTGTATGTCTCAACACTGTTTTATGAAAAAGGGGGAAAATAATGTTCGTATTTTCTTTAACTATTTTATGATTTGAATTGTCTTAACATGCAGATTAATTGGATGATTGTGATTGTAATGGGTTTCAATTTTTCTTGCCTTAATGCTATGATCACCTGCCTAGACTTCTCAATGGTAGAGAGCCATTTTCCAATGCAGCAGTTCCTCAGCCTTCTCTAGTCCCTGATCACAGTTGGTGTCTTTCCTTGACATCTGATTCAAGGCTTCTAATGGATATACCAAATGGAACTATTATTACATTGAAACTATTTTCCTTTGCATCATCTTCATTTGATTATTTTAAGTTGTTGAATGCCAGAGTATGTCTCCCTTTTTTGCATTGTTTGATTTGCATATTTGGGGGTCTTTTTCACTTCCTATTCTCTTTCTCTAAATTAATGGGCTCTTTCATGTGGGATACTAATTCAATTTGAAAGGACATTTATGCAAAGAAAAAGCAGAATTGGTGATCATTTTATTTGTTTTTGAATTTCATTTCTTGTAAATTTGTAATGGCAAAAGAGCCTTAAAAATTATTTGGGAAAAAAGCATTAAATTGTCTAGTTAATTCTTTGAGGCTATTGCTATCCAAGGCATGCATACCTAAATATCTTTTGATTAATATGAAGAAAGTATCCTTAATTTGAGGTTTAAATTCAAATCTACAAAGTCTGACCCTGTGGTAACAAGAAAATTATTATATAAAATGTAGCCATGTTGAAGCGTTCGGAAATTTGGCAAGAACAGAAAGTTTATATTTTGATTCTCAAAACCCTCCCCCTTGCCCTACCGAAGACCCAAAACAGAGAAACTATGGCTGTTCATAGAGTCAGAATATTTTCAGTCTTCATATTTCCCCATTGTTTATGATTTGTATCAGTATGTATAGCTTATGAATTGTTTTGAATACATGGGTTGCTGTTGTTATTGCAGTTAGTTGTTTCATGGCACATGAAAGCTGCTACCATGTGTGAATTTTCCAAGCTGGAGTTTATAGGTGGTCTACAAGGGCTAGGGTAAGTATATAAATAGTTATTTATGCTATACTTATTCTCAAGTTTAATGATATCAATTAAGAGTTTGGAACTGCCGTGATTAAGGCTATATATTCTGATGGCAGGATAGACTCTTTGGAGAAGTTCTGTGAAAAGATACCATTTATGCGCATGGAGCTGAAAGATGATCGTATGTGCTAGTGTTCATGAATTATGCTTTTTTCTAAAATTTAGTTTTAATATTGTAATTCATGTTGCTTTTAGGCGAAAACACTCACCCAATGGTCACGAACTCTTGAGCGCACTCTCCACCTTGCTTTTACAAGGCAGGAGGTACCATTTAAACTAAAGCTCATTGGTTGGTTTGATTAGCATTTCTAAGCTAGAGATACAATTGTTGTGCTTTTGTTGCTGAAAATGATTTTTGCTTGTATTTGTCCAGGAAAAGGTACTCTTTTCTCTGCGTGAATGCTTGGATTCGTACATACTCTTGACCTATGGATATTTATTTTCACTGCAGAAAATGAAGACTTTTTAATAGTTTTCAACTTTTCACTTTTCTCAGTTAGTCTTTTAGGTAGGTATAGTACTTGTTATTGCTATTTTTTTTTTCCCTGAATAATTCCTTTTATTAGAAAAATCAGCATCCTAAGGTGATATCACTTATTTAACCTTTAGATGGAGTGTATGCATGATAAGCTTGTCTTTTTACTCTGAACTCAGAATGAGGTGTGCTCTGAGTGTGCTGGAGTTACTTTATGCCCTTCTGTTATTGTTAAAAATCAACTTGATTAATTCCTGCATGCAATCCTGCCATTAATTTTGAGTGGAAATGTCTAGACTTAGGTGCATTTTGATATGGATGTTAGATTCATGAACTCAGATGTTCTCCAGGCTTCAAATTTGGTTTATTTTATTTTTTAATATCTATATCAAATTCAGTGATGTATAAGTGAACTAGGAATTGATTTCTTCTTGAGGGCATACAGGATGTAGACGTAACATTAACATAGAATATCCAAAACAGTAAATTTTGAATTATTCATGAAACTGAAAAACAGTTTGAGAAAGAATGATTGAAGGTGTCTAAGTACGTTGATACCTGTGTTCATTTCATGTTGTGTGGCACTGGCTGCTCATAGATTTAGGTACTAAAACTCAAACCAGGGATGTACAGTTTCTTGCATTAGTTCTTAAATTATACAGTGACCTGTTCTTTTGGATTTTATTATTGTCCTGTTGTGCTAAGATATATAGTGTCCTTGTATGTGCATAATAGCATCAAAAAGTCACTACTGCATGTATATAGCAGGAATCGGAGCTTTTGACAACTACGCTAAATGACTGAATCTTTGATGTATAGGTGCCTCTTAAAGCTTGTATTACTATTATCCCTAGAACAATGGCGGGGGGTTTAGATGTTTAAGTTTCATTTATACAGTGTTTCCTCCTCATTTTTTGTTGGAATAAACATGGATAGATGAATTTTGATAGGCAGAGATGGCAAAGCTAAATGCATTTTTCCAGTTCCCTATGGATGATAATTTCCAGCAATTTTACAATATGGAGAGACGTGCTGACATTACTGAGCTAATTGAAACATAGCAAAGAGACAATGAGCCACTTGCTGAATTTTTTGCGTAGTGTTATGGCTGTCTAGGTGGATATGAACCTTGATGGGTGTGAAATTTCATTTAGCTTAAAAGGCTGTACATTCAAAAGCGTGGGGATGCATGTCTGTATTCATGCACACATGATTACAAACAGATTTTTCCTTCAGCTTCTATGTCAGCTCTGTGCTACATTTTATATACTTTAATAAAAGTTATATATAACAACTAAAAATTCAATTATGTATGTGTCTTTTTTATACAATGTCATCGTCACCCAAATTCTGGTTACATATGCAGGTAGCTGATTTTTCGTAGTATTTCAGGGTCAGAAATCTTTAGCATTGGATACAACTATTGGAATGTGGCAATTACTGTTTGCCAAAAAGCAGCGGCCATTGGTTGAACACTGGAGCCAGTTCTTACAGGTAGCTTACTATCCATATTTTGATCTAATGAGAATAAGTAGTGAATTCTTGTGACCTATGGTGAAAAGAATTATATAGCTGGCAACATGTTGGGATTAAGGCACTGTTAAGTGAGCTGCAATAGGAAGTGAGAATATATTGCTAATTATGTTTATTATTAATTCAACCTTGATGCTCTATGGGGATCTATCTTCAGGTCTCTGTGATGTTAGAAACGGAACATAGGCATCTATGCTATTGTTAGATTTTTTTTTCTGTGTGTGTTTTTGTTTTGTTTTCATCTTCTTTCTTTCTTCCCTGACCCCCCAAAAGGATTCACTCATTGTGAGACAAAATGCCTGGCGGTTTTGGCAAGAATCTTACCAACCACCATGCCAACATTATTGGTAACTGCTGTTGTCGGTCGATTTGGTGAAGTTTTGTCAGTGGCGGGATGTGATGGTTGGTGGATGAACATCTCTACACCTAGTCTCATTAACTAATTTGCCCTCATAAATTATTTAATCCAAAAAATAGCTTGGTGGCTGGTTTTGTGACTGGACTTTTTGCGATTCTTGGTTTAGTTAGGCACCAGTGGTTACTGCATATGACCAATCTAAGCACATGATAATAGATATACCATTAGGTGTAGACTTTGTTTTTCATATTGATTCCCTTGTGAAATTTTCTGTGGATAGATGAATTTTCTTTTCTAGGGTAACTTTTCAAAGAATAAAATAAAATATTTTCTAGGATATTGGATTTGTGTCCCCTTTTTTAAACGATATTTAAAATTAAATAAATTCATGGATGTGTGTTGAGTTATAAAGGATTGATTGGGTTGATGTTATGAACTCCATCAGCTTTCTTCTGTATCTTTTATGAGAGGATTAATTAATATTTTTTCCTTTGGCTTCTCTTTTCTGTTTTGATGTTGATGCTCAGGGTCGGCATAACAAAGCAATATCTAGGGACACGTGGTCTCAACTATTGGAGTTTGCAAGGGTAAGATATAAAATGGATTATTACACACTGCATCATTATTTCAAGATTAAATGCCTACGTTTCATTTACACCTGCATATGCAATCAGTACCCTTTTCAACTGCATTTTTATCTCCTCAAACTCATGAAGTATGATATGCATTGTGCTGCCTCCCCTTCCTCCACCTTTTAATTTTTTTTTTTTTTTTTTTAAATATTATTTTAAAAGTAGCTATCTTAGTATGTAGAGTTATGTTTCCAGGACAGGTGAGAGGGATAATCTTAGCTTGACTTCATTCTTTTTCTTTGTTTCCTTTTTTTTTTTTTTTTTTTTTTTTTTTGTTTTTTTGTTTTTTGTTTTTTTGTCTCTCCACAGACTGAACAATCTTATTCATACCTTCATTTCTATTTTGGTATTCTTACCTCCCACACAACAAAGATGCAGCACTAATGGCAATTCTGATTATTCCATCTCTTTCTTTGTGTAGTTGAAAACAAGGTCAAGGTTTTTGCTTTCCTAATCAATTTTTACCTTGTTGAAGTTTATTAAACAATCACCAGCATTTTAATTTTTGATCTTCTGAATAAATTACTAGGTATCGTGATATTCATTGCCTTTAGAGAGTGATTGATTTATCTCTTATGAATAAAATTGTTTTTACTTTTTGAAAAAAATATTCATAGCCGTTGAAGACTTGAATCTTCTTTAATAAGAAAGGAAACAAAATGAAACATTGATATCGTCCTTTCATGAGCATTATGTATATTGAGGCGTCTTGCTGGTTTCGATGCTGGTCATGGCGCTACTAAATTTTCATGCTTTGTATATCCAGACGGTGGACCCTGCATTAACAAATTATGATGCGGAAGGTGCATGGCCCTATCTTATTGATGAATTTGTTGAATATTTGAATGAAAATGGCATCATCCAAAATGTCCAGTTGAATGATTTGAGCCAAAAACGATGACGAGGTGCTGGAGTAGTGATTTATCATCTTTCTTTAGTGTGGTTAAATTGCGATGTTCTGTGATATTATTGGTTTATCACTAAAAGGTAAAATACCCCCAAAAAGGAATGAGAAGACATGAGTTCCAATTCAACCTTGTTTTCCACTGACGATTCATTTGCAACCTTTGTAGTTAATGGGACTGCTGATGTGGTATATGCATTTTCCTGTAAAATAAGTTATGAGAATCGAGAACCTACTTGTACTACTAAGCACTAGTAGTAATAGTAGGTTAAAAAGGAATTTTCTTTTGTTTGGATAAAATATTTCCTCCATACGATAGTATGGACTTTGGTACTTGAAATATGTCTCCTCATGAATGAATCCAATATTATGGACCGGGCAAACACGGTTTAGTGTACATGATAACTTGATAACTCTAGCTAATGGACCGGCAAACATGGTTTAGAGTTGACATTGTAAACCTAGCTATCAAGCCCTGGATTCAAAATGAGAGAAGGCTGGAACATATGGGTGTAGTCACCTAGCATGTATCAATTCCATGGAGTGGTTCATTCATGCAGTTGTGGGCTACACATGCTGTGAGACGAGTGGGAATGCCTCAAGCTGGAGTGACCAGGGAAGCTAGACAACGTTCTTTCTTTATTATATTTTCTTAACAAAGAAATTAAGATGAAATGTGAGAACCTCTTTAGGGGTATAAAGTACAAACTACTACAAACTAACGCATTTGCCTTGAGCTAGACTATTTCATTCTAGGGCTTAGCATGATCATTGAGTTTTTATCCTAGCTGATTTGACAATTTCTTCTAGGGATTAGTAGGATTATTGAGTTTTAGTCCGAGCTAATTCCACCCCTATGGGGATTCACTAATCCTATGATATTTTATTTAAAAAAAAAAAAAAAAGTGCCATATACCCATCCAAGATCTAACCCTGCGTGCGAAATGGGCCTTGAAACATTTAGTGATTCTTGGGCTTAAAACTATGTCTAGAATATATTCCATCGCGGCGATTTTGGCCCATTAGCATTTATTTTTAAAATATTTAGGCCCGAAACACTGTTTGGGAAATAAATAGGTAAATACCACTTTTGGTAGTACTCGAGCTTGGAGAGCTCGAGTACCCCATTTTTCTGTTCCAACGTGGCAAATGACGTTGGCATCTGAATTTAAAAAATAAAGTTGATACCCGAGCTCATGAAGCTCGAGTACTGCTCAGCGATCTCTCCCTATTACCCCACACTTAAACCATCTGTTACCCACAATACCCAACCAAGAACAGAGCAAAACATACCCTTACCAGAACACAGTCTCACTCTCACTCTCACCTAAACGTTCAAACCCCAAACGTTGAAACCCTCACACCATCGGCGGCAGAAATTAAAAACGTCGTTGTGATCGCTTTCGCGTATCGATGATGGCCGGGGGAGTGGAATCGTGGTCTTCGTCGCCGTCGCGCCTGAGGGAATAGGAGAAGGGAAAGTGGTGGTTGTTGGAGGAGCGATGGTAATGGCCTTTTCTGTTGGGTGACAGTGGTGCGACGTCGTCTTCGTCCTCATCTTCTTCTTCGCCCTTTCTTCTCCCTGTCTCCGACCAATTAGGGTTTTCAATTTCATTTCACAGAGTCGCCACGCGGACCATTTCCCCTTCAATGGCGCTTTGTAAGCTCTCTCTCTCCGAAAAATTTGAGTTCTTTTTCTCTTAATTTTCACTAATCCAACTGGTTTTGGCGCTGCAATTCCATGTCTTGGTTTTTGTTTTAAATTTTCAAGAAATTTCATACTTTTTTGAATTTTGGTGCATAATGTGTTGTGAAGAACTTAGCATGTTGATTTTTTTGAAAGAAGTTCTAATTTTTTTATCTGGGTTTTAGTTTTTGGTGAATAATGTGTTGTGAAGAACTTAGCTAGTTTGATTGTGTGGGTGCTGTGAGGTTGTGTTGGTGAATTTGGAAGTTAGTGTGTTTGAATGAAAAATTGGAAGCACTGAAGGCTGAAGGTATAAATCTTGGACTTTTATAGCTTTTTTTTTTTTTTTTTTTACAGAAGTGATAGAAGACTTTTATAGCTTTAAATTGCACTAATAATGTAAACTTACGTTATAGACAAACAAATCCACATTATTAAACCCCCAGCATTCATTGTAAATGAAAAGAGATACTACTACAAATCTATCATTTAACAAAATGGCGATTTCCACTAAAAAAAGAAAGAAAGAAGGGGGGCATTGTTAGTACGGACCAAATTAAGATAAGATGGACCACATAATTGTCTTTGGGGTGACACAAGAATTGTGTTTCCTGCATGTGCTTCATGATTCTCTTAATGTATAAATTCAGTTTAGGATTCTATTATTGAAAAGGAGATCATTACTAGAATAAGTCCACCTCACAGCAAAAAAAAGGTTAGTCCATAATTAAGGTTGTGGGGTGTGTATTCTCTGGGAAAAAGAAAAAGGTTTTGAGGGTGCGCATCCCCTGCCCATCTCACCCTAAAATCCATATTTTTCATGTTTCCTGTCTTGTTTGTCCTCATATGTCCAAGCTGACCACATGCCCCACAAACAAAACTCTCTCTTGCAGATTTCTTGTCCTTAAAAACCTTGACTTTATCTCCCGATATTTTGATTTTCTTACTGACTAGACCAACACTTGTGATATCATTCTTTTTCGTTAAAGCTTTCACCTAAAGCTTTCCATACTTGCCTTTTTTCGCAATAACATTTTCTACCTCCTTCATGTCTTTATTAAATATCTCTTTGGAAGAATAGGACCCATCAGGTTGGGCAGTACTGACAATTTGCTTGATCCGATTTGTGTTCTCAAAACCAAAACTTGGTTGCAAGCCCAAAGCCAGCCCTGTTTCCTCCCTCACAACTTTAGTCTTTTTCTTCTTCCTCCTCTCAGCCTCATCATCTTCCATGAGTAACCTGCATAATTCGGCAGCTTCAACGGCTTCATCTTCATTTTCCTCTTCTGCCTGAGCTATGGATGGGCGCCTTCTCATTTTGAGCCCCTTAACACCATCTGCTTTGTCATGCTTTGACTCATAGTTACCTACTTCTTCCTCACATTCCTCTGCATCAAGAAGATTCTCTAAATCCCCAGCAAATGAATCAAGATCACTATTTCCTTCAGAGTCACTCTCATTTTCACGATCTAAGGCAGAAAGACTCTGAACTTGTCGTTCCCAAATCTCCTGACACTTCTCCCTTGTCTGCTGTTGCAGTTGAAGAAATGACATCTGCTGGCCACGCGCATACTTGCTGATAGTTGTGGGATCAATCTGTATCCCCGATGCAGCTTGCTCACTTGAAAGTTTGCGTATCATAGCAATACGGTGCCACTTAGTCAGTTTCGCAATCTCCTCCTCACAAACATCCAACTTCAGAAGAACCTCCCGTGCTTTGCAGTATTTGATAATTCAACTATTCTTTTAGTCTTCCGGAACTCAAAACTAGGACTTCCATCCTGACTGACCTGGTCTAGGTCAATAATTTCTTTGGGCTGTTTGATTATGATTTTCTTCTGAGGCTGTTCTCTATCTGTTTCTGTAGGTGGATAAGACTGTTTTCTTTTCTTGCATGAGGGTCAGTGATAATGGGAATGGGTTAGAATTCATTGAATTTGTGGTTCCCACTAAGTTTTTTATTTGGGTTTTAGTTTTTGGTGAATAATGTGTTGTGAAGAACTTAACTAGTTTGATTGTGTGGGTGCTGTGACTTGTGAGGTTGTGTTGGTGATTTTGGAACTTAGTGTAGGTAAGTTTAATTGAAGTTTCTCCTTTCTAAGGTGAGAAGATATTGAAAGAGGGAGAGAGAAATAGATCATAGAGAAAGGGGATTTGGTTCCATTTTTGGTATTTTCAGCTAACACACTATAGGTAAATGCTCTCTCTCTCTAATATTTCCACTTTGAAGTTTCACTGATCATAATTTGGTTCCATTTTTGCCTAATCCCATGTCATTCTCTCTATTTTTTAACAACGGGAAAAAATGGACTGATGATATAGACCTATACAACTGAGAGAGAGTCTGAGTTTGTAAGGTAGAGATTGAAATCTGTGGGTTGCCTCCACTGTCAGCACGGACTGATGGTTCTTTTGTTCTTTATTTTTTATTTTTTGGTATTTGGGTTATATTGGGTTTTGCCTAAAGAAATTGGATTAGAATTGTTTTTGTTTTTGTCTATTTGGGTTGCATTCGTTTTGGGTATCTGTTTAAAATCAACATGCATGCCTTTTTATTTATGTTTTTATTTTTTTTATTGGTATTTATTTCATTCCTTCTTCCTATGTTCTTGTTTCTAATGTTCTCTTTGTTCGTTTTTGTCAAGTTATTTGAATGCTTTTTATTAAAAAAATTAAAATCAAATTTAATTTTTTCCTTGTAGTTGCGATACATAGGTTACAGCGTTCACAGATTATAGTGATTACGTCATTGCATTAGAACGAGCACCAAAAATTTTGAAAGGTAAGTTTTTATGAATTTCCCCCTTAATTGTCCCATTCTTAATTTAATCTTTTGTTAATAAACGGTTGATTAATTTGTGCTATATGTTCAAATTCCAACAAGATTTGGTTTTTGAGATTAATTTATGATTAGTTTTGGAGTTAGTTTACAAAAGAAACACAGTTGACAAAAATCTACATAAATAATTAGTTACATGTAAAACTATAGCTGTTGAACAATTATTGATTATGATGTGAGGGGGTGAATTCTATTGAATTTTGAGTCAATGTTATTTTTTTTTAAGTTCAATGTAGCCAAATAGATGCATTGAGAATCGAAAAGAGTTTTAGTTTCAGCATTCAAATTTAGTTAGTTGGTTGGTAAATATTTGTTTTTAAGGCATTGAAATTGGAAAGATATGTTATCTATTTGTTTATTATTTTGACTCAACCTATTAACTGAGGATAGAACACAAAAATCATTTACTTTTTGTTTGTGGGTCTAGGTTGATACTCTTCAAACTTTGTATTACATGCATGTGTATGTATGTTTTGTTTGAAATGTGATTTTACAATTAGCTTTTGTTTAGATAGTTTCCCTCACCACATGTTTGATGTGGAGCAACTTAAATGTTGTAGCCTAACTATGTTCATATTTATTTTTGTATTGTAGACAGTTTAGCCTCAGTATATGCACTTTATCTTTGCATCTTATAAGCCTTCAAAGAGATGAATGACAATATCTTCTTTGGTCTTGAAATATTTCTGGTATGTCCATACCATTCTCATCCTGCTTAATCATATTTAACTGAGTTATATTTTAGATCAAGTTACATTTTCAACAACAAATAATGACATAGGAATTATATGTGTAGCCATTTGTAATTTCTTGTGGCTGGATTCTTTTAAAATAGAGTTCTAAACATGTTTATATCTATAATTACTTATAGCTAGGAATTGATTTTCTCATGCCCAACCTTTACCACTCCGATGCAAAGAATTATTGCAATTCTTAGCCTGTATGGATCATATCATTTGAGTTTTGTGTTTGCCTTTGTCTTTGTTCTTCTGCTTGCAATATCCCCACTAAATCTGGACATTTTTTCCACTGTATTATTGTAGTTCTTAGCCTATATGGGTCATTCATCTTTAGTTGGTTTATAATCATTTAATCCTTTCATAATTTTCTGCACACTTTGTGTTGGCATCATTAGAGATGCTTTGGTGAGAAAGCATATAAAGTCTTTGGAGGTTATTTTCCTTTCTTTCAAAAGAACAATGTTAGTCAAAAATGCCTATCAGTTTTTTGATAAATGTATTGCGAGAGAGTAGGAGATCAGTGGCACTAAATTGAGTGACCATATTATATTTTATGAATATGACTTCCATTCTTTCACCACTTTATTTTCACACATCATAGTTTGCTGATTTGAAGCTTTGGATCTTTATTTTCTCACATCATATTGGGGGCTCAATTGAGTTATTGTTTGCATTTGCTACATTTTTTAATTGGTTGCTTAAGCAGTAAATATTTTACTATGGGTTGGTAGTTTGAACAGTCAAGAAAGAAACCTGAGAAATCATAAAATAATTTTATAGAGATGCTAAATGTTATTATCTGCGCCATTCTAACTTGCGCCTTAGTTATTGTTAACTATGCTTTCTTCCTTTGAAAATTTGTTTGAACAATTTGGTGGGTTATTCTTATGAAAAGCATGCCAACTATAAAGTTTCCAGTTACTCATTATAGAACCCATAACCAACAAATTTGCCACTACCCATAAAGGTTTTTTTTTTTTTTTTGGTTAATATATATGATATAGGTTTGGGTATTTTGGCTGGATTGGTTTTGATTTTGGTATTTGGGTTAGATTTGGTTTTGATTAAGTTATTTGGTAGACTTTTTGATATTAAATGATCACATAAGAACTTTTGAAGTGGAATATATACTCCACAAGTTTATGTGCTCAGTGCTCTTTACCTTAAGTGTCCAAATAGTGGGGTCACCTTAGTAGAAATAAATTTGAAGCAAAAAATAGTGTATTTTGTGGAAGCATAACAAATTATAAAATAAGTTAAGTTGGAACTTTTAGTGTTTAATGAGTGGATTGGGTTTCTCAAAAAAAAAAAAAAAAAAAAAAAAGCTTTAGGGATTTTTAAAGAATGTGAGTGAAAGGTTTATGCATTTGGGATCAAATGTGGTCTGGACACTAGGAGTAGATGATGGCCTAGGTGTTTACTATTTACCCTCCCTAAAAAATCACTAACATAAGCACTCTACCTTAGATACAGTAGAAAGAGAGACACTCTTGGTCCTTCACTAGTCACTAAATTATGGTCATCAATAAAATTGGTTTCATTTTCAGGTACTACTCCATGTCTTGTACAACTAATGGGATTATTCTTCGTTCCAGAGTCTCTCCTAGATGGCTGGTGGGTCCAAATATCTTGATGGGAATGTAATTTATATGTTGTTTTAATTTTGTGACTAAAAAGAAGACGATTTAGAAGTATTAGTGAAGAAGAGAAAGATCAATTTTTATGACATGTAACAATATTCTTTCATTATTTCATGACTATATATATATGTGTCTGAATTGGACTTTATTGTAGATGTGGGATTTATATTATGGGTGAAAGCTTACTATGTTGGTATTGGCTAGCACGTGCAGCCCAAAGTAATTCTGAAAAAAATAGGACTGGGTACCATGTTGACAATTTTGCAAGTTGGCAGGTTGGTACCCGAGCTTGGTGGACTCGGGTACTTTGTGAAGTACCCGAGTCCAGCAAGCTCGGGTACCAACCTGCCAATTTGCAAAATCGTCAACATTGGTTACCCAGTCCTATTTTGAAAATTGGCAGGTTAGTACTCGAGATTGGTGAACTCGGGTACCTTGTGAAGTACCCGAGTCCACCAAGCTCGGGTACCAACCTGCCAATTTTCAAAATTGTCAACATTGTGTACCCAGTCGTATTTTGTTCATTTGCAGGTTGGTACCCGAGCTTGCTAGACTCGGGTACTTCACAAGGTACTCGAGTCCAGAAAGCTCGGGTACCAACCTGCCAATTTTCAAAATTGTCAACGCGGTACCCAGGCCTATTTTGAAAATTGGCAGGTTGGTACCCGAGCTTCCTGGACTCGGGTACCTCACAAGGTACCCGAGTTCATCAAGCTCGGGTACCAACCTGCCCATTTCCAGAACTTACTTGGGACAACTGGAAAAAACTAGGCAGATTATTAGTACCCGAGTTCACCAAGCTCGGGTACCAATCTGCCTACTCCGGAATTACCAAATTTCAGAACAGAAAAAAAATGACTGTCAGATTAGTACCTGAGTCCACCAAGCTCAGTGCATGGGTAATTCTCTTTTTTTTTTTTGAATTGGCGAGACTTAATTAGAATGGTTTCGTATCTTCTTTCATTTTTTCTTTTTGTGTCTTTCAGTATTTCAGTATTTATCCGTCATGTGATGATTTACTTTAAAGTTGTAAATCATGAATCAGACCAATAGGAAAGCAATGAAAAGCTTTAGCTGCCCTGATTATCATCAAGAATGTGACCGAAATTATTATCATCATCAAAGCCTGATTCAAGAAGCGATAAAAATGGAGAAAAATATCAAATAGAAATCTACCATTGATCAGTCTTGAAGAGCAATCATATTATTTCTTGTATCAAACTTGAGATCCTGGCTTAGTTTGACATTACGCAACATGTACAGCAACATAAAATCATGTCTTTGGTAGTACTAAAAAGGATATAAATCTAAGCACCCATAAAAGCATTTCAAGCCTTTCAAGATGAGAGTAGTATGATAACAAAAAGGAGATCAAAGGCAAGGCCCACTAATAATGATAGCCATGCCATAAAAGGAAACTATAACAATATTAGTAGTTAGATGAGCAGTTGGTAGCACTTCCAACTCTTGGCATGCCGACATTTTCCCTCTTCGACTCTTCATCCACGGTGAAAGTTACACCACACACCTGACCAGAAATTTCCATCCTTGGCACAGGCTTCACCTCATTAAGGGGGTGTTCATAACTCCTCAAGCCTCCAGATGATGTGAAGAAGCATCCTTTGGAAAACAACAGAAACAGATAAATCAGCAACCTAGTAGACATGCTCATGATGTAATATCAAACAAATAGACTATAGTATTAGTATCTGGAAGTTCATTCTAATAATTACACAAAATCAAAACAAGTCCTACTTTTTTGAACTTTTTTTAACAATGTGGTAGATAAATGACAGCACTTGATAAATGGGAAAATGAGTTGATTAGAATACCATCAATTGTTGAAATATTTTGCAAAAATAGGGACTTCAGCATGCTGAATTTGAATACTTATCACTTCATTCACATCATATCCTATTTTTTGTTTCAATCCAATGGATGATACGATTGAAAAACACTTGTAAGAAATGGGCATTAGCATTTTACACATAATGATCCAACACATACAAAATCAACACTAGAAATAATGCAGTCATCAACACCAAGCATAAGAAGAGAAAGTCTTGATAAGTAAGAAAGATATATAATTAAGAATGTTTATTCACTCCAAAGTGAATTGTAAGTACAAAAACTACATGCCAAAGCGGTTCCCACTTGTAAGACACGATACCTGATTTGGCCGCAGTGAAGTAAACGACACACGATAGGCACGTAGGACGTGCATCGAATGTTCAGTTGTTATCTTAGCCCCTTTCCATCTAGCAAACAACACAGACATAACCTTCATATTAGTTACTTACATAATTCTCATGCGAACAAAGTTAATGAGGAAATGTAAAACGATAACTATCTAAGATGCTACATACCTGACAGCAAGTGGACCTGGAGGCAGTGCCTGGTGTGGATGCCTCATCACAGGACATATGTGGGGAAACCTTGCCCACGCCCACAACTGCACCAATAGTAGTGCACCCCCAATCTGCTTGGCTGTCTTCTCTGATGCCTTACAGAGGTGTCTATAGAGCCAACTTAGTGCTGCACTACCCCAACTATACTTCTTTCCGTTGCTGATTGGATCGAAATATTGCAAATACCTAACTGAGATCCGTTCTCCAGACTTATCCATAAATAGCGTACCACCTAACAACTCCAATATGTAAAAACGAGCATACTTCTGCACAAGCGCCTCAGGGGCGTCAACCGGGAGAGGGTCGCGAAACTGATCCTCAAGCCATTTGGCTTTTATGCTCGCCCCTTCCAGCACTCCAGTGTTCTTTCTGTTGTTTCTAAGTTCTCTATTTGGCGGTATACGCCCTAGCAATCTTCTGTAGACGTCACGCCAACTGCCCGTCGAGGGTATAGATTCCACCAACGGCAAGCCATCTACAGGTACCCCATTATAGCCTCCATATCTTGTAGTGTGATGGTCATCTCACCGTGGGGCAAGTGAAATGAGTGCGTCTCCGGCCGCCATCTCTCCACCAACGCTGTGATCAATGCGTGGTCAATGTCCATATGTGGGACCCGAAGCAGCCCATCTAACCCCGCATCAGTGATATAAGCGAGAATTCGTAGATCTAACCCATCTACCCCTCCTTCAAGCAGACCTTTGTCTCGGTGACGACAAGTCAATACACCTGGCACTTCCTGCAAATAGAGCAGCGTAGTATTAATAATAATTACAGTACCACATAATAAGTACGCTTCAAAGTTAAATTCCGCCCATCTTTCGACTACATATATTGAACAAGTGCATACCTCGCCTTCCAAATGAGCATCCAAAAGCAAACTTGAACGATGCTTATCCTGCCTCGTGCACAAAGTCTGTATAGCTCCATGTGGGTCCATATCTGGCATTTGGAAACAACATCAAGACAGTCTTATTTATTTATTTTTAATTATAAACAAATTTTTCTGAAAATGGCAACATTATTCATCTAATACAGTCTTTCACTGATTTAATAAATTATTTTAGAAAAGTTAGTTATCAAAGCATGTGTTTCGACAATTGATTCATTTAACAAATTAACATTTCTTTTGATAAATTAACATAGTATCAAAGCATGTGTTTCTACAATTGAAACTTATCTCTACACTACTAAAATAAATTATAAATAACATAAAAACGTGTTAAAATAATAATTAAATTCACTATTTTTTAACATGAGACAGAACTTTTTATCGTGCAATGTGTGCATGTGTGTGAGTGCGTGAAAAGATTTGTGCAGCTCATGGGTCCGGGATACAATTATAATTTTCCGAGTAACATTGGAAAGATATACATTTGGACCACAATACCAAGTTCCCGTTCACATTGGCAATCGGTATTCTCAAAACCATATCAGTTTCCTTAAAGAATAA